>NW_012115777.1:3997538-4003668 GCF_000951035.1 Colobus angolensis palliatus | reverse complement strand
CCTAGAACTTAAAAGTATAATAATAAAAAAAAAAATCCCCCCCCAAAAAAATAACTCTTTACATTGTACAAGAATGAAATGTTGACTACATCTTTATGTTCAGGTTTATTGTAAATGAGATTCAATCTCCCTCCAAATTAAAAGTGCACTTCCCCTTTTGACATTGCTGTCATCGGGATGCTCAGAATATCATGCAAAGGGGGACAAGGTTTCTCCACTAAACTTCGCTGTCCTGGACTTTGGTATTTGTTTGAGGAGACCTGGCAGGAATAGGAGTAATTCCATGCCTAACTAGTTCAGTTCCGTACTGAACCCATTTGCTGTGCTGTGCTGTGCACTGGAGGCACAGAGTGGGTGAGGTTCCTCCTTTCATCTTCCCTTTTACAACAAATGGCACTTCCATTCTTCCAGTTACTCATGCCGCAATCCTTAGAGACATTTTGGACTCCTCGTTCTCTTTTATCTCACATTCAGCCTCACATTCAAAAACTGTCCACTCAAACTTCACTCCACATCCAGAATCCTACTTCTTGCCTCCACTGTCTCCCTAGGTTAAGCCTGCATCATGTCTCACCTAGATAACTGCAATCACTTCTTAAAAATTATCTCTGCTTTCACTCTTGCCCTCTTAAGTGTACTCGCTACACTTAAGCTGAAACAGTAGTCTTTGTCAATCATAGATCAGATTTCACTCACTCCTATACTCAAACCTTCCAATGGCTTTCTGTCTAATGCTTAGAAACTCTGAGACAACACCAAAGTCTTACCATATCCTACAAAGGGCCTATATGATCCAGCCCCTTCTCCCACTGCTCTGATCTCACGGCCTAGTGCTACCTGTCACTGAACCCTTTCTAGCCACACTGGCTTCCTTGCTGATTCTCAAACCAGGAATCCAGCTGCTAATGCAGATCTTTGGGTGTGTGCTGTCTCCTCTGCCCAGGATGATCTGCCACACAGGACCCTGTCAAAGAGGCATTCTCTCAACACCCCATACAAAACACAAACCCCATTTCTCTTCAGCCTTCTTGCTCTCCTTTTATCCTGAGACAGGTAGCAGAATAGTTATCTATTAAAGATCCTAAAACCACACTGCCTGGGTTCTAATGCCAGCTGCGTCACGGGCTGGTTCTGTCTGTGGGACCTGGAACAAGTAAAATAACCAAACCTCTCTAAACTTCAGTTTTTCCATCTGTAAAATGGATGTTGAAATGTGAGGATTAAATCTCTATATAAAGCACCTCTAACATCCTTAAAATGATTCCTCGTACCTATAAAGATTCAATACACGATGGCTAGTGCATTTTTCATCACAGCATTTACCCCTTCCTGACGTGTATTTGTTTATCTATTTACGTATTATCTGCTCCCTCTCCAGAATGTAAGCTCCAATATAAGAATGGACCTTGCCGTTTCATTCTGGCTTGTTTTCTTTCACAACTGTATCTTCAGTAACTGGCATAGCTCCTGGCACACGGTAGGCATTTAATAAAATTTTTATTTTTGCAGTTTAAGTCTACCTCCTATATTTCTGAAAAGGAATTTATATGCTTTGTAGTCCCATTAAGAATCTAAATCCATAAGACAGAAGGAGATCAGAGAATCAGGATACAGACCTCAAAAGCTCACCTGGCTCAATTGGGATTTTAATTTAATTGAACAGATGATGTACGTTAGAGCCAAGAGTCCTAGGATCCCACAGCCAATACGTGATGTAGCAAGGGCCCCAGTGTCCCAGACCAGCACTCTCAACACGGTCTGAGGTTACTTTAAATGCCATATTTGGTCTGTGTACGGAGCCAGATTGACCAAATTCATTTTAAATCATTGTATATAGTCAAGAAACTGCAGATGATACTTTGCTTTCTCATTCGTATGGGGTCAGAAAACCAGCTAACATCTCAAATACTTATTCTGGAATTTTCTACACCTGAAGTCCAAAAAGGCCCAGAAGCCACAGAATACTTGAAATTATTTGGACTGTTCTCTTGTGTCTGTGTCTATATTTTGGAAAATTCATTGTTTGTGTTGCCAACAGTCATCATCTTCTGGTGATACTGTTCATTGAGGACCATTTTCCCCATGAATCCTGGAGATTTTTACTTTCTTCATGGTCAGAAGTAAATGTAGGAAGAAGACCATTGTTCTCTGGCTCCCCAATTGAAGCTATGAACTACTAGAATCAAGACAGCTATTATTTGTACACATAAGGTATCCTGCTTTGGACTTCCAACTCCAGGAACTCTGCCTAGTGTAGGATTCTCTGAAGTGAGCCTCAGCCTTCAATTCTCCCTACTGGGTTCTTAAATACTATGAATGTGGTTGTAGGTAGAAAGGCCATGTTTATGTAGCTTTCTCAAACACTGTAGTATATCTACATAGGATTGTACCAATACATTCAGAAAAAAAAAAATAATTCTTTCCAGAACTACTTTCTTTTGTCATTTTGAGTTCTCTTAATGCAGCTGTCTAATTTATAAATATGAAGTCATAAAAATTACATTCAGCAAAGAAGAGCTGATGACAGATAAAAGCCCAAAATAAGTCATAAATCTTTTCAGAGTTAAACTCTTCTGTGATTAAATTTAAACCCACTTTTAGTGCTGAACTATCAATATTTTTAGATTTGGATATAGCCACTGAATGCTAAGTTGATTTGGTAAAATAAATCAATTACAGTAAATTGTTTTTATCTTAAATACCCTTAAGAGTAAGATAAAGGATAGAGGTCTGGGAACCAAGCAAGTCCATTTCTGTGCCTGGTTCCCTTGGATTACCATAAATATTCACTGGGCTTTCCTAATGCACCTCATTGTATTCTGCCCACTAAAATATCGGAGGCAGTGAGAAGTACAAACATGCATAACACACTACAGCATTAAAGCGTGTAAGACACTTCAATAAATGTACTTAGGGTAACAGCAGTGAACAATAAAATCAGACGAAAGGTTTTCACATTAAAGTCTATAACTCATTTTTAAACATTCATTTATCACATAACACCGGTCATGTGTAATAAACTGGAGCAGAAGCTAATTGTAGAGAAATTCAGCAGCAGACAAGTATAAATAGTGGCTTTTTAAAATGCTCCTTGATTTTTTCATTCGTCTTAGCTTTGTGATCCATCTAAAGCAATGCCCTGACAACTGTTATTCTTGTGCAGATTAGATTGCCTCTTCACTTCCAGGATGATGTATCTCAGATTTTTAACAGGTGATATTTTCTCACATACACCTCCGATTTTCTACCATGTTCTATGCTTCATGTTTACTGTATTTACACACACACACACCACACACACACATAAGTGTATATCTGAATGATTCAAGAAAATTCCCTTTTCCTGTACAGTCAGTGAAGTACCCCACCACTCAGAACCTCACAGGAAAGATTATACCAACACCAAAACAAAAAATGATCAATCATCTTAATTTAGATATGGAATAGATACTTGCTTGAGGGCAGAAGGAATTACTGTGAGTTTATCTTGAAGTTTATTTTTCTGATACTCCATATTCTCCTTTGATTGGCATAAGAGAACTGGTTAAAATATACTAGAAGTAGGAAAACTTTACACATCAGAAAATATGGTAATATTTTCTTAAAATATTAAATATCAGAAAAGCATTCTATAACTGTTTTTAAGATTTAAAAACAAATCTTAAAATGATAAGATATTTGTAAAAGGATATTTACAAAAGTAATACTATGACATGAGTCATTTTCTTTCTTAAAATAATGAAAATTTATTATTTCATTGTTATCTCCCACATACAGGTGCAAGGAATAAGTCATTGAGGCTTGGCTGTATCATGGGCTAAAAGTAGAGTTCTTGTTTGTGCTATGTTCTGTAAAATTCACTCTATCTTTAGGTAGATATTAAAAGCAACCACCAAAATTTTAAAAACTGGCCACTTGCCAAAACAAATAGCAAAATTGTGTAGGTGTGGTTTATAAAAACTTGTAAACAGTATAAAACACTCCTCCAGAAAAGGAGTTTTTCAATGAAATATTTTTTTCTTTTTTGAGACAGGGTCTCACTTTGTTGCACAGGCTGGAGTGCAATAGCACAATCATGGCTCACTGCATCCTCAACCTCCCAAGCTCCAGCAATCCTCCCACCGCAGCCTCCTAAGTAGCTGGGGCTACAGGTGTGTGCCACTATGACCAGCTAATTTTTTTTTAATAACTTTTTGTAAAGTGTTGGGATTACAGGCATGAGCCACTGTGCCCAGCTCCCAATAAAAGATTTGAAGTGCGTATTTTGCACACTATGGACTGTAATGATGAATTGATGAAATGATATTCCAGAATAATTTTTTTTTTTTGGAGACAGAGTTTTTGCTGTTGCCCAGGCTGGAGTACAGTGGCGCAATCTTGGCTCACTGCAACCTCCACCTCTTGGGTTCAAGTGATTCTCTATCACAGCCTCCTGAGAAGCTAGGATTATAGGCACCCACCACCATGCCGAGCTAATTTTTGTATTTTTAGTAGAGACGGGGTCTCACCATGTTGACAAGGCTGGTCTTGAACTCCTGATCTCAGGTGATCCGCCCGCCTTGGCATCCCAAAGAGCTGGGATTACAGGGGTGAGTCACCGTGCCCAGCCCAGAATAAGTCTTTAATTTAATTTGTAGCAAATAGAAAACCCCAAAGATCCTATCGAAAATGTGCATTCTTCATGATCATGCTGAAACACAGTCAAGAAGTGCTCGGTAAGAAACTGGACTCTATATTTGAGTCAGCCCAAGGCTAAAAACCACCACAAGCACATTGCTATCAAATTTTCAAATTTTCCCACTTATCTTGGAACCAGTCTATACAATGTTTTGACTTTCTGCTAAAAAAAAGTATGTATTTGGTTGTAATTATCAGTTGAGTTTTTATTCCAATCAACTGGTTTTTTTCAACCTTAACCTAAGATAGGAAACAAGAGAAAAACCTCTTTTCTTTTTCTTCTGTGGGTTTAGATCGACTTAACCAATAGTGTTTAGAAATCACTTCCTAAATTTGTTTGTAGATGCCTACAAGCTGCTCGGTGCATTGTGGCTGCCCTCAACAAAACGAGCACAAGAGAAGCATACACAGAAAACCTTTGCACATCTCATCTATGAAAAAATTAAAGACTTAGGTATGTCATGGGCTGAATTACACCTTAACCCGCAGCACCTTAGAATATAACCATATTCAGAAATAAGATCTTTGAAGAGGTAATTACATTAAAATGAGGTCATTAGGGTGGACCCTAATTCAATATTACTAGTGCCCCTATAAGAAGAGGAAATTTGGACACAGACACACGTATAGAAAGAAAATAATATGAAGACACAAGGAGAGGGTGGCCATCTACAAGCCAAGGAGAAACACCTGGGACAGATCCTTCCCTCCTGGCCCTTGGAAGGAAACCACCTGTTGACCCCTACATCTCTGACTTCCAGCCTCCAGAGCTATAACAAAATGGATTTCTGTTGTTTAAGCCACGTGATCTGTGGGACTTTGTGATGGCAGCCCTACAAACTAATACAGGTGGCATCATTTCCTTCCTTTATGCCTTCCCACAGAAGATGATACAATACATGGCAGCTTCCCCCTAGGTGTCAGTTATCTGACTAGAGCCATAGAAGTCAGCCCAGCCTTTTCTCCAAGTAATCCTCTCCCTGGCATCTAATCCCTGATCCACAGGGCCACTGCTTGACACGTCCATTCTCCTAACCCCGTGGAGACACCAGCCATCACGTCAGTGGCCTTCCAGAAGTAGGTCCTTCATCTGCTCCTCAGCTCCTGGCTCTGTCATGGGATAGTTCCAAATTTTTGTAATATTCCCTTTTTTTCCTAAAATTGAAGCACTGCAGAAATATTCAGCATGCTTTTTCCAGGAAGTATTCTTGGCAAGAATCAGCAAAATGGTATGCAAACATGTGAGTTTCATTTTGCTTTCAGAAAAATGGCAGCTGTGAAAGAGAGGTGACACTTGCCAATAGATTTCAGAGGAAATGGTTTGATCTCAACTAAGAGATAAATTCCTAATCCCTGATATGGCCCTCGAAGAGAGTAAAGGATGTATAAAAAAAAAAAAATCTCAGGCCGGGCGCGGTGGCTCAAGCCTGTAATCCCAGCACTTTGGGAGGCC
>NW_012115777.1:3988163-3997443 GCF_000951035.1 Colobus angolensis palliatus | reverse complement strand
GGAGCTTGCAGTGAGCTGAGATCTGGCCACTGCACTCCAGTCCGGTCGACAGAGCGAGACTCCGCCTCAAAAAAAAAAAAAAAACTCTTCTATTCTAAACATAAATTTCACATGATCTAGATAAAACTGAAGACATAGAAATTTCATCACTTATCAATGAGTTAGTATATTTTCCAATTTATTAACTCTCATTTAACAATGGAGTATTCTCACTCTAAAAAAAATAAAGAAAAAGCAAAAGAAAACCCAAAGCTTCATGAAAACCAGAGAATGGAGCTTCCCTCTCATTTTATGATGTAAATTTTTAAAAAATACATTGAACACCTAGATTTAAGGAATGTCGAACATTATTTAGTTTAAATGTTGAACACTTAAGGAATTGTCCCTAGTTTAGATGCTGAACAGGTGGTTTACTAAGGAAGAAAAGACACTATGGCACTGTAATCAAATAGTCTCTGAAAATTAGTCACTTGCTGTATTTTGCATCATTAGCTTCACATGAACTGAGGATTCTTTGCTAACAGGGTTAAGATCAATATCTGCATGAAGCATTTTTCATTCTTAAGGTTAAAAATTGTTTTATTAAAAGAAATAAGTTCTGGTGTTCTATTGCACAACAAGGTGACTATGGTTAACTTTACTGTATATTTCAAAATAACTACAAGAGAGGATTTTTTAAGTTCTCACCATAAATAAATGATACATGTATGAGGTGATAGATATGCTGAAAACCTTAATTCGATTTTTATGTAACATAAACATGTATCAAAATATCACACAGTACCCCATAAATATGTACAATCGTGTCCATAAAAGTTGTTCTACTAATTGAGCAATAATTGGAACAATTTAAAATATGCTGAATTACTTATTCCTAGAGGTAACATTAAAATAAATCAGGAACTACTATACATAATAAAAATGATTCCAAAAATGCCATATATGGCATTTAAAATGCTCCATATGTTCTACTTAGAGTATGGTAGAGGTCGCAGAAGACGAATAAAACTTTATCAGTGTCACTAAATAATACCCATTGGTGGACAATGTTGTATGTTCCATTACAGATGTTTCAATTATCTTGCCATGAAAAAGTGTGATTAGAAATTAAGATGCATCAAATACCACTGGAGAACACCTTGGCTATCACTGTCCAATTCAAAATAATTATTCGGTTCTAAAGTTTATAGCTTCGCAGAAAGAAGAAACAGTTATCTACCTTGGGACTAAATCAGTCAAGTACTTGTGGAAGTTGAGCTTAGATGTCTTCCTTGGGTAATTGAAAGAGCTGAAGTAAAATAATTATTTTTGCAAAATTAATGCAGAAGCATCATTCCAATGGAATAAATTTAGTTGAGCAAAAGAAAAAGGAGATTTCAAATGTAAAGAAAAAAAACACAAGCTTTCGAATTAGACATTATATGGCTTCCACTTTTAAAATAAGAATTTTTCATAAGAAAATCTTTTTTTGTTGTACTGTGGCACAATCATTTAAAGATGGTGCACATAAATAAGAAAAGGAGAAAGGAATCCAAAAAGAACAACTTGTATGTCAGTCAAGATTTCAAAGATTAATATTTATGAAAACAATTGGCAAACAACCGTCCATGATCGAAGAACAAAAACTGTTGCAACAGATGTCTTGTCAAGAGGCTACAGACGATGAGAAGCAGCATACTTTCGTCCATATGTTTTCTCAGCCTTAAGAAAGAATATCCTCAGTCATTTGAATTTTGGAGAACACAGAGTGCCTGTGTGTATAGCAAAGTAGAAGCTTTTTTTGTATGAGAACTTTGAGCCAAGATTTCTGGCTTCATTTGGAAAGAGGCAGCATATACATTTAGGTGGAACATTAAAAGAAAAGCAGCCAAATAACTTAAATAATCCAAATAACTCAATCTTTCAAAATTTTGCTGAAGAACTCAGGGTGGTCACTGGTGGTTCTGGCCTGCCTGCCATCCTTGCTCCCATCTTTTGGCAACAATACTGTAATTTTTTCAGGAGGAACAGCCCCTTCCCTCTTCTATGCGGTTTTATTAGGACAGTTTGTTAGTCCCCTGTCTTAAACAGCTGCTCAACAGTAGAACTTGTGACTATGAAATCTGAGGTGAATAAGGAGAGGAGGGGGCAAGCTGAAGAACCAGGAAACTGGAGGGGTGTCAGTGGTTTTCATCAGGTCAAAGGACAGTTGAAATGGATGTAAGTGAACGAGCAAAATGAATGGAAAGGAGTAAATGTCAGAGCACTGGGATGCCTGAATTGGCAATTGTGGAGTAGCAGCAATTACTGCCTGAATTGGCAATTGTGGAGTAGCAGCAATTACTGCCTGAATTGGCAATTGTGGAGTAGCAGCAAGAACTAGGTGGTGGACTGTGGAGGAGAGATGGTCAGTGCAGATACACCAGGCCAGTGTTGGCTGGATCCACCAGGCCAGTGTCAGTTACACTGTCACCTGCCAACAGTTGGCAGGATCCACCAGTCCAGTGTTGGCTACACAGCCCAGATGGACCGGAGTCATCCCTGATGATGGCAATGCTGAGGGCCAAGATCAAGTTTCCAAAGTCTTAGATGGATGAGAGGAATTGACTGGGATGTGGGCTGATGTTGTGGTGATGCAGTTGGAGGGTCTTAACTTTAAAGGAGCTAAGAATTTTAAAAGAAGGCAGAGGAATCAATCTTGAAATAACAATGGGAAACCACAGGGACAAAAAGCTTCTTCCCCTGGAAGATGAAGGAGAAAAGAGACAGCACTTGACACAGCTGCTGAGAAAGTGGGCTGACCTTGGGGGACAGGGAGTCTTCAAATAAAGCAAGAAGCTGGAGGGACCGCTTAAAGAAGAGGACAAGGAGAGAGGAGAGCTTGCTGAGTGGCAGTTCCAGAGCAGGAGAGGAAGTGTTGAGAAATGGCAAGGAGACGTTCGATGTCATGGGGGTGATAGGAAGGGTCTGGTCCGTACATTTCATGCATTAACTGGTCCAAGCATGGTGGAGTTGATACCAACAGTTTCTTTCAAGAGAATGGGCAGTTGGCCTAGTAGCCAGAAGTCTTGCCTAACTCAGCCAAGAGGATGGGGGACTCTTTGCCAATTATACATATGCTGCAGTCTATTTGTTGAATGAATACATGGCTGCAAACGCCAGGGTGGTAGATGGCAAGAAGCCTAAAGAAGCATCCTCAAAGGTGTACCCAAGTATGAGATTATTGCCCAGTTATCACTTACTTTCTGGTGAACGTTTCCCTGATTACTATACTCCGGCATTGTCAGAGAAAATAAAATCAACTCAATACCTGGGATGGAATTACATAAGTACATGTCTCTGAGTCAATATCTTCAACATCATTCCAGCTATGTGATATTAATTATAAGCATTTGATTAGATTTTAATTGTCCATGTGTCCTCATTTAAATTATTTTGTGCCACAGATTCATTTTATGAAGCTGCCATGCTGTGCTCATTAACATATCACATTTGTTTTCTGTATTCCATGACTGTATAAGTAATATAGTCTATATTGAGTTTTAATTAAAAACCCAGCCAAAAGCCAGCAATGACAGAGATAAGATAGACCTAACAACTTCACCGAGCAATCTGCAAATATTCAAAATGTTCTGTGTTGTTTTGTTTTAAGAAACTAAGATTTATCCAAAAATGTTTAAGATGTTCAAGCACCAGATGGAATATGCAGGAACCAGGCCCACTCTGAAGAAATCAGTAAATGGTTGATACTCAAAATCATTATACATAAAAAGTATCTTAAGTTGGCTTCTGTTATTTTACATAAGAAATTGGTTTCTTCTGGTAGCCATGTGTGAAATTCCTACAGCTTTGCAAATTGATATTGTCATAGAATGAGAGACAATATCATGTAGTGATTGGAAACATGGGCTCTAGGGCCAGATTGACTGGATTTTCCTCCTGGTTCTGTCATCTTTTGTTGTGTGATCTTGGGCAAGTTTCTTAACCCTTCTGTGCTACAGGTCTTCAATGTGTTATGATTGTTAAACAAACAGAGTAAACCTCATAAAAGTTTAAGCTGTTACTATTATTTGTGGCATGTACATGAAAGTTAGATAAGAATATATTCCCCACAAACACACTTAAAAAAAAAAAAAAAGATTTGCTTAACCTTCAGGTTGCTAGAACTAGCAAAAGAAATAAGTCTGAAAGAAGTGACTTGAAAAACTGAAATCAAATTCAAATTATCATTTACTTTCACCAGCATTATTTAATTCCCTACTATGTGGAGAAGCATCAAAGAAAGCAGAATCAGAAAACCTTGATTCATATGCCTGCTCTGCCATTTACGAAGCCTGTGATTTCTTTTCTTTTTCTTTCTTTTTTCTTTTTGAGACAGAATCTCACTCTGTCACCCAGGCTGGAGTGCAGTGGCATGATCTCAGCTCACTGCAACCTCCGCCGTCCGGGTACAAGCAATTCTTCTGCCTCAGCCTCCAGAGTAGCTGGGACTACAGGTGCGCACCACCATGCCAGGCTAATTTTTGTATTTTTAGTAGAGACGGGGTTTCACCATGCTGGCCTCCTCCTGGGCTCGAACTCCTGACCTCGTGATCCACCTGCCTCCACCTCTCAAAGTGCTAGGATTACAGGTGTGAGCCACTGCGCCCAGCCAGCCTGTGATTCTTACCAGGTCATTTTACCTACTGTGCCTTTCCTTTTATCTATAAAATGGAGATTAAAATACTTTCTTTCCTCAGAGAGTTAGTGTGAAGATCCAAGCAGACACAGACACATTGTTACCTTGCAAACAGCTTCTCTAGATATGCATAGTCAACAGCAGTTAAATAATAACAACAATAATAGTGTGGTTTTAGTGCCTCAGGTTGCAAATCTTCTCTGCAAGCACCTGTTCAAACAGTATCCCGAAATTAGTGTATTTGATAGAAAAGGTGAACTGTATCAGGCCCAGTCTTCTCCACAGCCTTTCTATTCCTTCTCCTCTCAATGGTAACACCACTGAGCAGTTCAGAACACCAATTTCATCCTGTGGCAGGAGAGCCTGATGCTGCTTGAGATCAATAGTTCTTGGACTCCATGGCTAGCTGCTCTCATTAATGTAACTCAGTGTCCCAGTTCAGGTGACTGGACCTTGGCCTGTCTCCATGATTCCCGATTGCTGCCATGTTCTCCTGGTTTTACGGTAAGTTTGTTGTTGTTGTTGTTTTCCTGGTTCAAAGCCTACACGGTTTTTCTTGTTGAAAACCTACATGGTTTCTTTTTGTAGCCTGGGTCTCTTGCTTGTTCCTACTGGGTCCCTTTCCAGGGAAGAGTGTCCTTCTTGGGACAGAAGCCCCATGGCTGGAACCCCCTCCCCACTTGCTGGCCTTCAGATTTGGCCATCATCTGCTCCAATCCCCCTTAGCTGAGTTCACACCATTATTGTGCACAGTGTCTGGGATCCCCTTTTGCTTTCTAAGCCACACAGCGAGCAAAAGACAACAGCAGTCCACTGGTCCCAGTGCTTTCTGCAAGACGTCTTCTTCCTCAGTCCTCTATGCTGTGGTTCTCTGCTGCCCACCCAAGTTTGCAGGTATGTCAAATACAAAGAAACCTGCTGTTACCTGGGTAACAGAGATATGCAAAGTATAAAATGACATGATACGGTCTAGAATCTACTTCTTGGATAGGACTAGGGAAGGTCAATGTGCTGCACTGCAGAGAGCTGGTAACATTTACATCTACCATGTGTCAGTCTGTCAGTCTGCAAACATTTATTGAGCAGCAACTAAGTGCAGGGCACAATGCTAGACACGGGAATACTTCAGTGAATAAGATCAACAGTCTCTGCCTTCAAATAGTATAGCATTTTGTGGAGTGTGGGCTGGAACTGGAGAGAAATCCAGTACTCTACCCTCCTAGAATCTCAGCACTGAAAGGCCTTTCAGGCATCCTTTCACCTTACATTATGCATCAGACCTATCCCCAGGGAGTTTCTAACTTATTTAAAATGGCAGTACATACACCAAAGGAAACTTTCATAAGGCATGATATGAAAAGGTCTACACTAATAAGATAACTATAATTTTATCAGTGCTGAAATGATTACAAATTAGAATGATATGGAATTAAACTAAATGGGAAATACTTCCTGGAAAAGGTTTTAGGTTAGATTTAGGTGGAAATGATGAACATGATAACTTAATAATACATTGATTTTAGTGATTCTTCTTTTAGTTCCTTATTGTCTTCTTTTTTTTCTTTTAATGTTATCCAAGTTTGTTTTTTAATCACAATGGCATTTTTCACCTACATTAATTAGCTATCAAACGTCCTATACTTACTAGAGGCAATGAATGGTGGTTACCTTCTGAGTACAGGCAACATTTTCAATAGGACTTTTTGGTCATAGATCTCTAAAGAGTTGTAGCATATCTCAAAAACCCTTGAAGCAATGAGTGCTATTATGTGAGATTTTGAAAGAGTAAAGTAAATGTGAGGCACAGTTACGAACTTTGTAATTTTTTTTTAATAATGAGGTTATAATGACTACAATTCATCCAGTAAATTTATCACTTGTATAGTCTAACAAGTGACCAAACCAGTCCAGCAACTGAAAAGAGTAAATTTCTAAAAGTAACTGTTGCTTTTATGCCCACTTTAATGGTTGAAATTATTTTTGCCTAGGCGAAAATATACAATAAAAATTCCAAAGTGGAAAAGAATGCTAATAATGTATACTACGGCAGATCTCTTATTACAACACATCATTCTCATTTTTGTATTTCCAACCATTTAGCAACATAGTACATGTATTAAAACATAACACGGCCAGGTGTGGTGGTTCACGCCTAAAATCCCAGCACTTTGGGAAGCCAAGGCAGGTGGATCACCATAGGTCAGGAGTTCGAGACCAGCCTAATAAACATGGTGAAATCCCATCTCTACTAAAAAAATAAAATAAAATACAAAAATTAGCTGGACATGGTGGCAGGTGCCTGTAATCCCAGCTCGGGAGGCTGAGACAGGAGAATCACTTGAACACGGGAGGTGGAGGTTGCAGTGAGCTGAGACTGCGCCATTGCACTCCAGCCTGGGCGACAAGAGTGAAACTCCATCTCAAAAAATAATAAAATAATAAAATAACACATGCAGATGCACACAACCACAATATACATGGGAAGGATTAAGACGGTACACATTTGCAGCATCACTCATATTTGATTTAAAACAACATTAGAGCACTTACATTACAAAACAAATGCACTCACCTCTAAAATGTATTTAATAAGAAATATTTTAAAATACAGCTGATACTAAAACTAAGATGTATTTCTCTTGGCAAAACAGTTATTATCCAATTTTTAAGCTACTATGCAGTCTATGTAGCATTTCCATTTAAATTCATTTATTTGCCTGCTAGAAACTGAAATAAGTATATGCATAGATATGAATGACTCTGCACAGATTGTTACAATAAGAGGAGTTTGATACAATTTACAAATTTGCAACAGTGCAATTATTGCTCGGACTGACACATGCATTTTTGATGTAGGAGTTAAGTCACTTGGTATAATTATGACATTCTTTTTGTGACTTGTCAAAATTAGAAATAAAAGATTAGTTACAATATGTTTTTCCTGCTGAGGATAAGAATAAATTTCTTGTTAACTCAGGAGACAGTATATTTTAGAGTTAAAAAAAAGAGGACATCTTAAAAATAATTCAGGCATCATTTCTTAAAGATCTTTGTTCCATATCACTCCAGATATCAACTTTCAAATCAAGAATCCATTGTCTGCTATCACTGTTCAATGTATAAATATCACCTACCCCACCTGGGCATTTGTAAAGATCACAGCTCTCAGTTAGATGCTATGCTATTTGTTGAATGCCACACTTCAACAAGGGGCTATCTCCAGTAGTCATCTCATAAAATATTGTTTAGAACTTTTATAACTAATATTCTAGTTAATAACAACTCAGACCATGATCGCAAGGTGGGTGTCAAGCCTTTCCTGGGCAGCTCACTGAATAAATGGATTATGCTTTCTAGTACGCGCTTATGCAAATTTTATCAAGGATAAAACTGAAGAACTTTTCATGTTATTTGGTTTTATAACTGAGAAAATAAATGAGTTGTGATTAGAAGTTCTATAACCTGTTTGGATCTAACATGCCAATTAAGAGTGTGAGCTCAGGAGCCCAACTGTTTAGGTGGGAATCCCAGGTCTCTTTCTCCTAAGATGTGTGACCGTAAACGTTCTATACCTCAGTTTCCTAACTAGTAAAAGGGAGATAATAAAACGATGACATATATAAGGTTGAAGAACAAGTAAGTTAACATATATAAATGATTAGGAACAGTGTCTGATAGTACTGTCTGATAATAACAATGTCATACAGTAAGCTCTTAATAAATGCTAGCTATTAATTTTTAAAACCACTGCTTAAAACTGTACCATAGCTATTGCAGAGGCAGCTCTCAATATCTCTGCAACAATATGGCAAGGATAGATGGTATTTTAAATCTGATCATTTTAAGAATATTGAACTTTACTAAACATCTTTGTTGCCCTATAGATCATATGTATGTCAGTGTAACATTAAGAGATAGGAAGATAGTCACGGGGAAATTGTGACTGTCATTCTAAATAGGTCAACTTTGACTAGAATGTAAAGAGAGTAACTGTAAATTACCAATTCCACAGGCGATCCATGAATATTTTCAGTGCTCATTCTCTTCTCCAGTTCTAAGGTACAGAAGCTATGATTTTGATATACTTAGGACTGGAATTTACAGACATCTCTACTTTTATGATTTATATATGTTTTTCCCTTTTCATGAGAGAAATAATTTGTAATGCTCTATAAATCTTAATGAAAATGTATACTAAAGAGTAAAAGATGCAGGAAATTGACCCCCAAAATCCTTAAAAACAAACCAAACCAAACCATTCCTCTGAGCACAGTCCTTATTTCCTGCTTCACCTTCATCGGCCCACCTCTATCCAATCACATAAGCTCTTATCTCCATTACCAACTCACCACTGCACAGATCTGGACCTAAAGTATCTTTAAATACACAGAACAAAGGCACGGTACTGTAATAAAGCTACTCTCTTCAACAGCACACATAAACTACCTGATATTGTGTGTGTGTGTGTGTGTGTGTGTGTGTGTGTGTGTGTGTGTGTGTGGGAGAGAGAGAGAGAGAGGTCTTGGAAATTACAGATGTGAGCCACCGCACCCGGCCCACCACTCTAGTCTTATTTTTCAGAATTTGTGTGTGTGTCTGTGTGTGTGTGTGTGTGTGTGTGTG
>NW_012115777.1:3975902-3988113 GCF_000951035.1 Colobus angolensis palliatus | reverse complement strand
TGTGTGTGTGTGTGTGTGTGTGTGTGTGTGTGTGTGTGTGTGTGAGAGACGGAGAGAGAGAGAGAGAGGTCTTGGAAATAAGAGTAGGACAAAATGGCTTTAAGGATAGAGAATTACAGAAATCACACTGCCCTCAGGTTGGGTGCGGTGGCTCACGTCTGTAATCTCAGCACTTTGGGAGGCTGAGGTAGGTGGATTGCTTGAGATCAGGAGTTCAAGACCGGCCTGACCAAGATGGTGAAACCCCATTTCTAGTAAAAATACAAAAATTAGCTGGGTGGCAGGTGCCTGTAATCCCAGCTACTCGGGAGGCTGAAGCAGGAGAATCACTTGAACCCGGGAGGCGGAGGTTGCAGTGAGCCAAGAGAGTGCCACTGCACTCCAGCCTGGGTGACAGAGCAAGACTCTGTCTCAAAGAAAAATAAAATAAAATAAAATAAAAAAATTCACCTGCTCTCAAACCATTTTGAAGCATTTCTTCTCTTCTCTTTCCTTCCCCCAATGTTCCAACATACATATTTTTTTAAAGTACAAATAAATATGCCTACTGCTGTTACCTTTAAAAAGCCTTCTAAATATGCCAGCCCCAAAGGAATACTAAGCTCTCAGACTTGTTAGGGTTGTTAGTTATATCCTTTGTAAACTCTTGCTTTTCTATTACAGTCACCTAAACAAACAATATTTTAAGGGTGATTTTCCTAAAACTCACTTAGGTAATTTTCTCCTTACAGACTTTCTATAAAAAAATTTCACATTTTATCCTTCCATTAAAAATAAATACTATAGCTTAACTAACTATATGACCCCTAGATGATTTCACATATATCCACACATAACAGAAAATTAAATTTTCCTTTATTTATTTTAGTCTTTCAAGAATTTTTAAGATGTTGCCCACCCACATCTTATTTCTCAGTATCTTAGGCACAAACTAAGAAACATGGGTCAAGGAAGAAAATCCCTAATATAATTAATTTAGAAATTGTACTCGAGGGTATTCTAAATTATAAGCTTTTAATAAATAATTGACTAGTAGGTAAAATCTAGTTACATTTGGTTATATTAAATATCCTTAACGTACTTACTTAATACATCATACAGAGAAGGCTAACAAACTTGGGAAATTTAGAATCCCAGGATTGGGAATTGCTTTAAAGGACATTTGGTTCAACTATGAAGCAAATTTATGCTTCATTGCCCTATTTTTAAATTTTTACCAGTTTCACACATAGACACACACACATACACACAGACATACACATACACACACACCACTTCTGGTGTCAGGAACCAAGGAAATAAAAATAGTAATTTTCTTTTAAGTTGACATTTTAAATTCAAATAAGTGGAGTCTCAAATGTAATATTAGAATAGCTCGTGTGAAAAACCCTGGTTTGCGTTTTCTGTTTTGATTTAATTCTGATAAATCTCTTGGGAATGCTTCAATACACAGTCGAAATCCAGCTGGTTAGGCATTACAGGGCAGGTATTAGGTAACCTATGTGACTTAATGCAATTCACTTTGCTGAGTCTCCCTTTTCACATTTGCAATGTGGAGGTAACACTGCCTCTTCTGTGTACTTGTTAGAATTGTTGAAAGGTAGCAAAATATCCTAAAATATTTTGAAAACAGCAAAGTGCTACAGATTCCAAGCATTTTTGTTCTGTTCATTTGCATTTAAATTGCCCTATGTAGTAATATTAATCAGCCACAAGTAAATACTACATCTACATTCTAGATGTTATTTTTCACTGTCAATAAAAGAGTTATTGTGATAGACAGAATAATGGCCCTCCCCAAAGATGCACATGCCCTCACAATCCCTTTCCAAGTTACCAGAAGCTGTAAACATGTTGCCTCACATAGCAAAAGGGATTTGGTAGGTGTGATTTGAGTTAAGGCTCTTGAGATGGGAAAATTATACAGGATTATCCAGGTGGTTCCAATGTAATCAGAAGTGTTCTTATAGGAAGGAGGCAGGAGCATCAGAGTAGGAGGAGATGTGACAATTGTTGGGGGGGGGTGGGAGGGAAACAGGGAGTGGAGATTGGAAGGTATTACACTACTGGCTTTAAAGATAGGGGATGGGGCCATGAGCCAAGGAATGCAGGTGGTCTCCGGAATCCAGAAAAGGCAAGGAAATGAACTCTCCCCTAGAGTCTGCAGAAGGAACACACTACTGCTCACACTTGGATTTTAAGCTTTTGACTTTCAAAACTGTAAGATAATAAATTTGTGTGGTTTTACATGCCATGAAGTTTTTGGTCAGTAGAAAACAACACAATCATGGAAACACAGTCACCTCTTATCCCGCTACTGATAATTAGAGTTTGTTATTAGAGCCCACCATTAGTTGCACAATAGCATCTTTTGCTACTTTTTGAATCTATTAACCAATGCCATTTCACCCAGTTGTGAGCCATTTAGCTCTCCTCCACTGGCATGGATCACTGAGCACCAGCTGTTTCAGAAGGACCAATGGACAAAATATAGAGATCATGTAGTTCCGACTCATTCCCAGACTGGTTGTTTGAATCCTTCTAGATCCAATATGCTTTTCTTTAAGATTTCCTGAGAGGGGGATGAGATGTCTTCTGCTTCCACTGATAGAAATACTTCTCATTTCAAAACACTTAGAATTAAAAAGTTGTCGAAGAGCTAGAATTGCTTTAGCTATAATTTTTTTATTCTGTCCTTGGTAAATGTGAAAATTAAGAAACAGGATAATTAATAAATAAGATATGTATGCTTTTTATTAGGTTTTTCCTTTTTCTTTTTTGTTTTTATAAATTTATAGAATAAACAGGACATTTTGTTACATGTATATAAATGTGTAGTGATCAAGTCAGTGTATTTGATGTGTCCATCACTCAAGTACAATATATTTTGTTAAATATAGTCACCCTACTCTGCTATCAAACATTGAATTTATTCCTTCTGTCATTCTGTATGTTTGCACCCTTTAGCCCAGTTCCCTTCATTCTCCCACTCTCACCCTTCCCAGTTTATGTTATCTATCTTTCCACTTTTTACCTTCATATGATCAAATGTGTTAGCTCCCACATATAAGTGAGAACATGTCGTATTTGTCTTTTTTGTACTTGGCTTATTTCACTTAAGATGACCTTCAGTTCCATACAGCATCCACGTTGCTGCAAATGACACGATATCATTATTTTGGAAGAATCCTAAAATTCATATGGAACCAAAAAAGAGTTGGAATAGCCAAAGCAATCCTGAGCAAAAAGAACAAAGCTGGAGGCATCATATTATCTAACTTATAATATATTGAAGGACTATAATATACTAACCAAAGCAGCACGGTGTTGGTATAAAAATAGACACACAGACCAATGTAACTGAATAAAGAATCCAGGAACAAAGCCATATAGTTACAGCCAACTGATCTTCAACAAAGCAGATAAGAACTTACACTGGGGAAAGAACACCCTCTCCAATAAATGACACTGGGAAAATTGGATAGTCACATGCAGAAGAAACTGGATCCCTATCTCTCACCATATAAAAAAATCAATTCAAAATAGATTAAAGACTTAAACAAAAAACTTGAAATGATAAAAATACTCAAAGAAAACCTAGAGGAAACTCTCCTGGACATTGGTCTAGGCAAAGAATTTATGACTAAGATCTGAAAAGCACAGGCAACAGAAACAAAAATAGACAAATGGGACTATCTTAAACTAAAAAGCTTCTGTACAGCAGAGGAAACACTCAACAGAGTGAAGAGACAACCTGTTGAATGGGAGAAAATATTTGCAAATTATTTATCTGCCAGGAGACTAGTAACCAAAATATACAAGAAACTCAAACAACTCAACAGGACAAAAGCAAATAACCTCATTAGAAAGTGGGCAAAAGACATGACTAGACATTTCTCAAAGGAAGACAGAGAAATGGCCAATAAGCATATGAAAAACTCCTCAACATCACTAATTGTCAGAGAAATGCAACTCAAAATGACAATAGGATATTATCTTTCCCCAGCTAGAATGGTTATTATTAAAAAGATCCCCCCCCCAAAAAAATAACAACAGACGTCGATGAGGACGTGGAGAAAAGGAAACTCAAACCTTGCTGGTGGGAATGGAAACTAGTAGAGCCACTATGAAAAACAGTACACAGACTTCTCAAAAAACGAAAAACAGAATTACCATTGGATTCAGCAATCCCACTACTGAGTGTCTATCCAAGGAAAAGAAATCAACGTATCAAAGGGATACCTGCACTCGCCTGTTTACTGCAACATTATTCACCACAGCAAAGGTATGGAATCAACCCACATGTCCCTCGACGGATGAATGGGTCAAGAAAATGTGATGGATATATATGCAATGGAATTTTATTCAGTCATAAAAAAACGAAATCAGGTTTTTCTTCCTTAAACGACTTCATTTCCCCCATCTTTACTATTTTCTTAGAAGTTTATCTGAATCTTTACCTATTTTGGATGTTATTCTGTTTTATATTCTGTCTGCCTATGTCTTAAAATTCGGAGCCATAAACCTACTAGACAAAGTATACTAACCTTTCTTAACAGCAGTGCAAAACATTTGTAAAACTTGGCTATGATCAAAGGAGTAAGAAGATGAGACAGAGAGGAAGAAGTTCCTATTTAAACTCTGGTTCTAGCTCTTGCTGTGTGACCTCAGTCAAATCATATCACCTCTCTGGGACTCTGTGGCATAATCTATAAAATAAGGAGCTTGGACTAAATATCCGGATACAGTCTAACATGTCCTAAAAGAGCAGCATGAGGTATGTTGGTAATTCTACTGAGAAAGTAATCACCACTTGCTAGAACAATTGATAACTACTACCCAATAGCTCCTCTACAAAGATAGCTGGCAGCATTGAGGCTTGATTGGATTTTTGCAATCTGTGATTCCTGATGAAGCAAAGCTCAGGGCAGGAAAAGCCTGCGGTACCTTATAGGTACAATGAGTAGCACAGATTTCTGGAGGCTAATGGATGAAGACAGATGGGGGAGTGGAGAGGACAAATGGTGGGCCTGGAACACTGACTCTGTGCAGAGCCCCTGACAGTTTCTGAAGGGCTCTAGTGATCTCTTCCCTACACTATTATTAAGGGAGTCCACTAGCACAGGAATTGTACTCTCATGGCCCTTGGCAAGCTGTGTCATTCATCTCAGTATCACCAGTTCCCAGGCACAATAATCACCATTTAATAGTTTGCTCACAACACACGTGTTAGGTGACTGAATGAAGAACTTGCAATTAGCCTTTCTCATCTCAACTCTTCCATGAGGGCTGTGTGCTGGGGGTGTCCTTTATTACATCACATCTTGCATAAATGGGGACCCTTGGAGTTAGGAAAATAGTGGCCCTGCCTCCGCCCAAGGGAGCAGTTCTGTCTCAGGAAATTACACTCCCGGAATTTTCTCGACAGGAGATAATAAAAGCCTGAACTATTGGTAGCAGTGGGAACGGAAAGGAGAAAACAAGTGATTTATTTTAGAGTGGTTTGGGAGACACACAAAAATACTTTTGACTAGCCAAAGTAAAATCTTAACCTGATTTCTTTCCGATTTTCCTTTGGAGTGATTCATAAAAATCTGTTACATAAAAATGGAAGACTTGCCATGTATCTCCTGTTAAGTACAAGTCACTTTTATTGTGAACCTCATCCTCTGCCAGAAAAGTATATTGACCTCATTTTTCTACTTCAGAATCTGGTGCTTCAGTCAATATCACACAATCTACAGCAATATTTTAAGAGAAAGGCAACAGTAAGTCCCAAGGAATTCTCTTTATCATTTTTTAAATATAGAAGCGTGTTTTTGAGTCCTATCTTAGAGAAACATTTGCTAAAATTGCATTGACCACCTTTATTTTGATCATTTGTTTTCCAAATATAATTTAAGTGATGCAGAGAACTAATGCAAAGTAGAAGGCATTTTGATTGCTGAAACAAACACTGATTCACATGAAATATTTTGAAGCAATGCTCTTTCTATTAATATCTAAGTTTCCATTGCATTTTTTGGGAATGCACTTTAAAAAACCCAACCACTATAATCGTTCTGGAATTTAGCATATACATAAAGTAATAAATAAAATCCTTCCAGTTTTAAAATATCAGATGATTAGTATTTACCGAAACAGACCAAAAAGTTATTGAGGAACGTGGTACAAATTTTGTTTAACATCTAACATAAAAGTACAGATAGCTAGCTAAAAAAATTCTCTAGATTTATATTTTATATTTAAGTGTATCACCTTGGGTATTAAATATGCTGCTAGCTATCTCTTAATGAGCACCTGAGCTGTCATTTTTAATAACAGACTGACAATTATTATTATCTATAGGTTGATATCTCCCTGAAAATCATTTGTGAATCTCAAGTTAATATAGTTAAGAATAGAAACTGACTATTCCATTTACTAAAATAGTATTATTTTATAATACTTGGCAGAATATTATAAAAAATAACATGAACATATATTCATAATAAAAAGTCAACATATGCCAAACTGCATAGACATTCTCAATATGCAGCAGAACTTTACACAAAATCTAAATAATGCATTTCAGTTGCTCATTGTTTAAAAAGGTCATTTGGTCCACTAAAGCCGTAAGAGGAAAAAACAGAGATCCAAGAATATAATAAAACAAAACAAATACCTAGGCCACTCTAATTTTAGTTATTTCCCAGTTTAAAACAAGGCATGAGAGATGAATACCATAAAAACTCAAATTATATAATTCATCTAAGTACATGCACCATTAAAATATAATGCAAGTAATCATGTAATAGCCTATTGTAATTCATAGGTTCCAGTATTGTGGAAATCTTACTTTATTTTTAAATAATGAATTTTTTTTAAAACAATACCTCTTCCACAAAGCTGTCTTTCTTCTCTAACATTTCTCGTAATGTCTGAAGAATTTTAATGCACAGTTTTTCTTCTTTCTCCATTAGTTTCTTTGTATGATTAATCAACCTTAAAGCAAAACATTAAACCTTTAGAAAGACACTGATTTCTCTTCAAGCTATATACAAACATCAAAGGCTATAGGGGAAAAAAATCACACCATTATTTAAGAATATGAAGTAAACCAGTTACATGTTTTCAAAAGTTTTAAGATTACACTTCAGCTTATAAATTTTGTATTACAACACATTATTTTTGTTTTACAGGTAGTATATCTCAGGGCTTCTCAAACTTACTCAGGTGGCATTCTTTTAGTGGGATACAATACTCTGAGAAACAATGAAATACTAATATTCTCACCCCAATATATGAACTAAAACAAATGTATTAGTACAGAAATATAAATATTTATATATTATATTTTATTATGTTATGTTACACTATATTATTTTTATGTACTGTATTACATTAAGCATACAGTAGCAGTGGCTGTATACAGCTCTGCAATCTTAATATAACAGGCTGCTTTCCAGTTTCCATTCATAATAATATGCTATTTTTCACTGCCAGGGTTTGGTAGAACCAAGCAGTTTTTTTATTAAAAGCAAAAAACAAAATAAAAAAAGTGACATCAAGACAATCTATCCATTTACTAGCTTTGGTATAATTTGGGCAAAAACTCCCATCATTTTAATCAAGTGGTACACTGTGCACTGGTGCTCTGTTAGAAGAGTTTCAGGATCACCATCCCCAAGAACTTAAAAGCAAATAAATTTTCATTATCAGAATTTAGCTTATATAGCTACATATATAGCATATATAGCTCATGTTGTTAAAAAGCTGATCCTCAAAATGACCCTGTGAGATGTCTTCCTCAAATGATCCAATTTCAGTGACATAACATGAGTACTGTGGGACATAACCCTGGGGAAAAAGTGAACTTTCACCGGTTAACGGCTAGCAAGTGCTTATCAGGTGTCAGGGTCAAGTGTAAGGACAGCCCAGGGACTCTCCTAATTTATCCTCACACCAAGCCTATGAGACAGGTTCAGACTAATTTTGCTCATGACAGAACAGAGGCCCAGGGAGATACAGCAACTTACCTCTGGTTACATAAATTGTTAAGTGGTGAGACCCGCAAATGCACTCAGGTCCATCTGACCTCAGAGCCCAAATTCTTAAGAACGACTCTGTGGTGACAGGACTCAGGTCATTGATCTCCTGAGTCTCAGGAGTCTTGTGCAGAGTCCCCACACATGCTAGGGTGCACACAGCCCCCTGAATGAGCAAGTGCCACAACAGAGGCATTGGCAAACGCTGTGAACCAGACATGAAACCACTTCATTCTGCTGGGGGCAGTTACCTACGGCTGATCAAAGAAGGTTTCAGTGAAGAGATAGCATGCAACTAACGAAGATTTCACCTGTCAAGGAAGGCTCGGGAGAGAAGACATCCCTGCAAAGGGAATGGTATGAACACAGGGCAGAGGCAGAAACCTGGCCGGCACGTCCAGGAAATGAGAAGCATGCCAATTGCCCGCTGACACTTAAAGACCTGGAAGAGGAAAGTGTAAGAGATGTGGTTTGGAAAGAAGGGACTGGAATATTAACCTCAAGAGTCTTGAATGTTTTCTAGAGAAAATAGGGAACCACTGTTCTAAAGGACCTAAATGCCTCTTCCCACTATGAGAAAGAGACCGATGAGGGCAGCGGGAAAGATGAAGCAGAGGAGAAGCAGCAAGGTGAGACAGCAGTGGCAGAGGTCAGGTGAGGACATAGGAAGCAACAGAGAAGACCCACAGCAGAGACTTGTAAATGATGACACGTGGGAAGTGGAAGAAGAAGCAGGGCAGATCAGAGGCCCCTGAAATGTATAGACTAGGCTAATATGCAGATGGTGATCAGTTTTTTTCAATTTTTAAAATTTATTTAATGAGACAGGGTCTCTGTCACCCAGGCTGAAGTGCGGTCCTGGGCTCAAGCTATCCTCCCACCTCAGCCTCCTGAGTATCTGGGACCACAGGTATAGCCACCATGCCTGGCTAATTTTTTTTTACTTTTTGCAGAGATAGGGTCTTGCTTTGTGGCCCAGGCTGGTTTCAAACTCAAGGGATCCCCCTGCTTCAGCCTCCCAAAGTGCTGGGATTAGAAGTGTGAGCCACCACACCCAGCCCAATGGTGACAGTTTAAAATGACACTGTTCCATGGTGAAGAAGTAGCAAACACACAATGAAAGTAACACTGATGTCCTTTTAGACATGTTGAGTCTAGAAAAGGTGTTATATCCATGCGGTCAGGCCTAGCAGGCAGAAGAATTTCAAAAGTTCTCCTGGCAAGGAAAATGAAGCCTGTCTTTCTAAAACTTCTACTATTTAATTCTTTCTTTCACACAATAGTCTTTTTCTAATTTTTAATTTTTGTGGAAACATAGTAGGTATATACATTCACATAATAGTCTTTAAATATGTGAAAACAGTTTTGGTGGACATGATAAATTTCTTTTTTTTGCTCTCTCAGGCTAAGTATTTCCATTTTCTTTAACTCTTCCTTAGATAAAGGATTTAATTCATTAACCATATTGAAAATAACCATAAGGTTGAATGACCACTTGCTACAGATTTACAAAAGGTATTCACATAATGTTTGGTTGAGTTAGGTCGGTGACTTTCAAATATTTTTTCCATGATCAAAGTAAGAAATATATTTCACAAAACCACCCAGTAAAGAAGTGCCTGTGTGGGAGTGTGTATGTAAACTCACACTAATGTCACCCTCACTATGAGATGCACTCTGATAATTTGTATCTTCTCTAATTCATTTTTTAAATTAGCTGGTCGCCTCCACCTAAGTCAGTTAAAAAATCTATAAATGGAGCACACCCTACAGTTTGAAAAACACTGAGATTCTCCTTCACAAGGGAGGAGTAGGTGTTGATTTGAATGGACTCTAATCAGCTGCCTTAAAGGTTAACAGTGTCATTGACCTATTCTCTTCTCTTTCACTCTATGTGTTAAGTAGACCCCTGTCCTGGAGTCTATCCTCATATTCTCCTCCAGACTCATCTGAGTCAACAGATTCTAAGAATTAGATTCATTAGAGAAAGTAGGAAGTCCTACTTAGGGCTTGGCCCTAAATTTATATTCTCCAGCTAAGCTTTACCAGGATGGTATGCACAGCAATACAAGACCCCTGGTAGCCAGGCACGGTGGCTCACGCCTGTAATCCTAACACTTTGGGAGGCCGAGGCGGGTGGATCACAAGGTCAGGAGATCGAGACCATCCTGGCTAACTCGGTGAAACCCCATCTATAAAAAAAACACAAAAAATTAGCTGGGTGTGGTGGCGGGTGCCTGTAGTCCCAGCTACTTGGGAGGCTGAGGCAGAACACTGGCATGAACCTGGGAGGCAGAGCTTGCAGTGAGCCAAGATTGCACCACTGCACTCCAGCGCCTGGGTGACAGAGCAAGACTCCATCTCAAAAAAAAAAAAAAAAAAAAAAGAGCTTCAAAATATATGAGACAAACATTAATAGAACTAGAAGGAGAAATAGAAAATCAACAATTCTAATAAAACATTTCAATACCCTGTCTCAATAATTCATAGATCAAGTCAGCAGAAAATCAGTAATGATACAGGTTTTCCAAACATTATCAACCAAGATGACCTAATTGACATGTATAGACAGGTCCACTGAACAACAGCAGAACACACATTCTTTTCAAGTGCACATGGGATATTTTATCAAGATAAACAATATTTTGTGCCACAAAACAAGTCACAATAAACATAATAGGATTTAAGTCATACAGAAAGCAAATTAAACCCAAAATAAGCAAAAGGAAGGAATTACTAAATATCAGAGAAGAAATCAAAGAAATAAAACAAAATCAAAAACAGAAAAACCAGAGACACAATCAATGAAGCTAAAGGAAAGGTGGCTGGTGCCTGGAATCCCAGCATTTTGGGCAGCCAAGGCAGGAGGATCCCTTGAGGCCAGGAGTTCGAGACCAGTCTGGGCAACATAGCTAGACCCTGTCTCTACTAAAAATTTTAAAATTAGCTGGATGGAATGATGCACACCTGTGTTCCCAGCTACTTGGGAGGCTGAGGTGAGAGGATCACTTGAGCCCCAGAGGCCAAGGCTGCAGTGATCTGTGATTACACCACTGCACTTCAGCCTGGGTGACAGAGTGAGACTCTGTCTCAAAAAAAAAAAGGTTGGGGGGAAGAAAAAGGAAACTAAAAGCTGGTACCCTGCAAAGATTAATAAAATTGATAAATTTCTAAATTGATCAGGAAAAAAGAGTGAGGACACAAATTACCAATATCAGGAGTCAGAGAGTTGACCTCAGTATAGATATCTACAGATACTAAAAGGATAATAAGAGAATATTATGAACAACCACAAACTAATATATTTAACAATTTCGATGAAGGACAGACACATGAAAGACACAAACTACCAAAGCCCATTCAAGAAGAAAAAGATAATATAAAGAGATAGGCCAGACATCAGGTGGTTAACACCTGTAATCCCAGTACTTTGGGAGGCTGAGGTGGGTGGACCACTTGAGGCCAGGAGTTCGAGATCAGACTGGCCAACACAGTGAAACCCTGACTCTACTAAAAATAAACAAAAATTAGCAGGGCATGATGGTGAGTGCCTGTAGTCCCAGATACTTGGGAGGTTGAGGCAGTAGCATCACTTGAACCCAAGAGGCAGAGGTTGCAGTGACCTGAGATCGTGTCTCAAAAATAAAACAACAAAACAAAAATATGTATATCTATTAAATAAATAAAATTTTCAGTTAAAAACCTTTTCCACAAAGCAAACTCTGATCCAGATGGCTTTATTCGTGAATTCCACCAAACATTTAATGAATGTTACATTCATGAATGAACAGTTAATGAATAATTCTAATTCTTCATAAATTTCCAAAAAATTGAAGAGGAAATACTTTCCAACTAATTCTGTGAGTTCTCCACTACTCTGATATTACAAGCAGACAGACACATAACGAAAAAAGAAATTTACAAACCAGTGTCCCTCAAGAACATAGATGCAAAATGCTAAACGAAATTTAGCAAATCAATCAATATTTAAAAGGGATAAAACATCATGACTGAGTTAGCTTTATCCCAGGAATTCAAAGTTGTTTTACTTTCAAAAAAATGATATAAGACACCATACAAACACAAACTTGAAAACCGGCCGGGCGCGGTGGCTCAAGCTTGTAATCCCAGCACTTTGGGAGGCCGAGACGGGCGGATCACGAGGTCAGAAGATCAAGACCATC
>NW_012115777.1:3960707-3972091 GCF_000951035.1 Colobus angolensis palliatus | reverse complement strand
AAGATATTCTTACAAAAGAAACCCTTGGTTTTTTACAGAGTTGAGGAAGGAGTAGGGTGAGCACTAAGGCAGAAAATAGACACTCCTGAGGCTCTGGCTGTAAAACAATTGCAATAGCACAAAAATCTCTTCTAGAATCACTCATGTAAACACAACATCATTTTCCTTCATGTGGGTGTAGGATCTGCAATGTATTCCTATTATCATATCACTTCTGCTTCTCTCCTTTCAGGTTACTTAATGGTGCCACAGGCTTGTCTCCATCTGCAGCACAGCTCAATATTTACTTGATATCATGAGTTACTTCATATCGCTTTCTCATAGACCAATATCTCCAAGTCCTAGACCAGTGCTATCTAACAGAACTCTCTGTAATAATACACATGTTCCATATTTGTGCTGCCAAATTTAGTAGCCATTAGCCACATGTGGCTACTGAGCACTTGAAATGTTGCAAATATGACTGAGGAAGTGGATTTTTATTTCATTTTAATTCATTTAAACAACAATTTAAATAACCATGTGTGGCTAGTAGCTACCATATTGGCACCCTAGTTCTTGACGAGGAGTCAGGAAACCTAAAGGATCAGATAGTAAATATTTTAGGCTTTGTGGGGTACACAGTCTCTGTGGCAACTAGCTGATTCTGCCACAGTGGCATGAAAGCAGCCACAGACAATCCAGAAATGAATGAGCACCACTGTGTTTCAGTAAAACTTTATTTACAGAAATGAGTAGCAGGACCAATTTAGCCTGAGGGCCAGAGCTTGCCAACCCCTGTTCCAGGCTGTCACAACTCGGGGATATAGCTATTGTTATTACATTAATTGACTGAGCTTAACAGGTTTATCGCCTAATTTTTAACCCATATTCCATATATTGACATATATTCATAGGAGGTGAAGGGTATTTAGCAAAGATCCTATTATCTTTGCTTTTTTTTTTTTTTTTTCATTTAGTTCTTATATTTAGATCTGTAATGGGTACAGGTGCAGAGTTCTCACATGCATGTATGTGTAGTGGTGAAGTCTGGGCTTTCAACGTACCCATCATCTGAATAGTGAAATGTGCTCAACACCCTATTTTTATAGTGAATTACTAGGCAATATCTCCACTTAAAATTTTCTTTCTAATGTTCTCAGCAGTCATCAGTTGTACACTTGGGGCCTCTTCACTTTAAAATCCTTACTCACAAGACTGGTAGGTGTCCGGACAAATACATTCTTCCCAATCTCCCTAAGATGCAATGAGTCTAAAGCCAAAAATACCTGATTCTGGCCACAGTATAAAAACCCCACCTATTCTTCAACATGATCCCGGTAGTCAGTTTTTCTCATCCCATGCCTTGTTTTCACTTCCAAGGTCCCACCTTAAATGGTGAAAGAAAGGAACACACTTCTTGTGTACCCTAGTCCTTCAAGCTCTGCCTTGATACATCACAGATGATAGAAGAGGTTTCCAGATCTCTTTCGGCAATACCCTCTACCATACAGGAATTAGCTGGGATGGGTCATGGTCAAGGGGCTTGGCAAGCTCATCTCACTGACACTCCATCCAGGTACTCTTCCCAGGAAGACCAAGCACCCTCTTTCTGACTGGTCATCCAGGGTCTACATGTGGTGACCTGCAGATCTCCCTCAATAACGTGCCCTCCACAAAAAGACAAGTCTCTTCTTTCTGGAGCTAGTTATGCTTTTTCTCACAACTGCTTCTCCTTGTGCACATCTCCCTTGAGAATTTTTCACTTACCATTAAGATGAAGATTCTCTAGGGTAAACATATCAGCTATAATAGATCTGCAATACCACAAATGCTGAGAAACATCAGTAAACGACAGAGCTGCAGATGAGGATCATCCAGGCAGCATGGCCACGTGCTGGGTCTGAGTCTTACTAACCCTGCACCTGAAGCACAACTGGTCCTCAGCAATCTCCTCTCTGAATCAGGCTGACCTCTCAGTCTCTGGGTGTTTATGCAGATTAGATAAAATAACAGTTAAAGACATATGACAATATTAAGACCTCAATAAATGCTAGCTCCTTTTCCTTTCTCCCTATGTTAATGAAAATAAGTGACTTTAAACAAGAATTTTTTAAAAGGTCACAACATATAATTATGGAAAGGAATTAGGACCAAAATATTATTTTGCATGATCCTTTGTGCCCCATAATGACACACTTTATTTTCAGTAAATTTAGTAAAATATGATAACTTGACCTTCACCAAAATAAAATTTCAAGTGACTCAATTTAATTATTCTGGCAGTATATTTTAACATGGATTTTAGACCTTTCACATACTTTGTGGACTGTCATTTTATATCAGTGAAGTGTAAAGCGGAAATGTTAGAGGCCATCTCAGTTTGACGACACTAGCAGAATCTCAGATTGGATCCACTTACTTTGACATGAAAGCGCCACATCTTATTCTTGCATCGCTTCCCTCAGGGAACAGCAGCTCTGGACTGTACAATACATCAACCAACACTGAGAATTCAGCCTGCATCATTGGGCTGAACTGGTGCTCCAAGGAGGCCACTACATCCTAGGGAATGAAACACAGGAGAACCCATGTGAAGGCCTAAGTCAGATTTCATCTCTCAAAGATAAGACAAGCCTAAGAATACTAATGGGAATTTTATAGATTACCCCCTCTATTTCCATAGCACCACATGTCTGTGCCATGATTATAGTCTGGTTTTATGTATGAATACTGCCTGAGTCTCTATTTGTGTGTGTGGGTGTCTTTGTGTGTGTGTGTCTGTGTGTGTGTGTGTGTGTGTGTGTCATTTACAAGATAAGGGAGGGACAGGTAGTTATAAGATTTCTAAGGATATACACCTATAAGAGGAAAAGTCAGTTAGGCCACTGTATGTGCCCTGCAGTGCCTAGGATTATAATGGAAACATGACAGGTACTCATTACATTGCAATAAATTGGGGGCATACCCAGGGAACAGCTTAAAAAAAAAAAAAAAAGATTTCCAGCCAGGTGCAGTGCCTCATGCATGTAATCCCAGTACTTTGGAAGGCCGAGGCAGGTGGATTGTATGAGTCCAGGATTTGGGGACCAGCCTGGTCAACATGGTGAAACCCTGTCTCTACTAAAAATACAAAAATCAGCTAGGCTTGATGGTGTGTGCCTGTGGTCCCAGCTACTCAGGAGGCTAAGGTGGGAGAATCATCTGAGCCTAGGAGGCAGAGGTTGCAGTGACCCAAGATAGCGCCATTGCACTCCAGCCTGGGTGACAGAGTGAAACCCTATCTCAAATTAAATTAATTAATTAATTAATTAATTAATTAATTCCCATGGGTCATTGGTTATTCAAAACGAATCATTTCATTCAATGGGGAAACTCACTGAAATATTATTTGAAGCAATATTAGTACTATACATGGGTTCAATGACATTCAACAGAATTTCATATTATATTTTTTGAGAGACTCTATTGGTCACCTACCCAACAGCCTTTCTTTACCCTCTTCCTTGCTACCAGAATCTCAACGTCATTTCTGAGTCAGGCAACAACATTCCCAGGGGATGAGCCCCCTCAGCTTAGGGTTGAGGTTGATTAATCTAAGGCAGGCATGGTTATCCCATTTCCACCTCTAGCAAGCTGTCTAGGCATGATTATGTGACACAGTCCCAGTCAATAAGACATCAGGTGAAGTCAGCTGAGAGAGTGGGGTACGTGTTGTGGGTGGGGAGGTTCTTTCAAAACCACCTACTGCTCTCAAGGCAGCTTTAGGGTGTGAATCCAAAATCTGAGACAGCCCTCATGTTACCCTGGGAGACCAGCATTAAGCTGAATGCCTACAGACCTTTGGTTTTAGGGGCCCAGGCCTACAATTAGCAAACTCAAGGAGAGCCACAGTTCCAGGTTTCTTGCTATGTGAAATAATATGGTCTTTATTATTCAAGTCACTTTTAGTTGAATGTTGTGTTAATTAAAGCTGAAAGCATCTTAACTGATATGTTTCTAAAATGAACTGCAGGTAATTATAATTTCCCAAACATTCTTTAATGGTTAAAGCACCCCCATTTTATTTTTAAACTATGTTAGAAGAAAAAAAAACTTCTTACATAAAAGAACAATTTATTCACCCATAGCTATGGTGTATTTTTATTAAGCAGAACATTGCCAATTGCTTATTGTCACTCTTAGCTACAGAAGCACAGATGGGGATGTCACCCTCTTGATTTCTTATGAATTATGTTAATTCGTGTTTTAACTCTTTCTCTTTCTGTAAAAGTGATTATTTCTACTTCAACCACTCTAAATAAGCTTTCTGAGAAATGTATGAAAACGATTCAAAGAGACTAAAGGAAAATAGCATAAAGGGGAAAACTAGATATTATATAAAAGTGGGGAGAGTATGTTTATCAAATATGACCATATTTAATTAAATGTCTCTGTTGTTTAGATTACCTCTTCTTTGTTTCATCTACTAAAGAAATAGCGCTCAGGCTGCTATGATACGAATTATGTCTTTAATTTTGGTCACGAGGCAACTATGCAACCTCCCTAGGTCATTGTTTCCCCACGTGAAAGCTTAGGATGTGGGCCGGGCGCGGTGGCTCAAGCCTGTAATCCCAGCACTTTGGGAGGCCAAGACGGGCGGATCACGAGGTCAGGAGATCGAGACCATCCTGGCTAATACGGTGAAACCCTGTCTCTACTTAAAAATACAAAAAACTAGCCGGGCGACAAGGCGGGCGCCTGTAGTCCCAGCTACTCGGGAGGCTGAGGCAGGAGAATGGCGTAAACCTGGGAGGCGGAGCTTGTAGTGAGCTGAGATCCGGCCACTGCACTCCAGCCTGGGTTGCAGAGCAAGACTCCGTCTCAAAAAAGCTTAGGATGATACTAACAATCACATGAGTTTGCTGCAAGGATTAAAGGTAAGTGCATAGAACATCCTCTAACACACACTGGCCACTTATTCCCTATAAATACTAGTAATCTTTACTACTGAGCACAAGTTAGCTGTGATCATCACCTAAACTCGGTGGTTTACTTGCTTGTCTTCATCTTAGTCACTGCTAAGCATTTTACACACTGGTTTCTGCTCTTTGAAACACTTTCTGCTCTTGACTTCTATGACATGACACTTTATTTTCCACCTATGTCCTTACTATTTCTTCATCAACTCCTGATAGCTCCTGCTCCTTTTCTCTTTGATATCTACACTTTCTTCTGAGAAATCTCGTCCAATTCTATGGTTTCAATATCATCTGTATGTTGGAGCTCCCACATTTATATTTCCAGCATGGACATCTTTCCACTTCAGACTCATATATCAAACAGCCAAGTTGACACACTCAAGTACCTAAATAGGCATCTCAACTTTAAAATTCCCCAAATAGAACTCCTAATTTCAACTCAGCCCCAACCTCTTTCTCTCTCCATTACTTCCTATCTTAGTAAATAACACAACCATATCATATCAAAATCAGAGTCATCCTTGATTCTTCTTCCCATTATCCTACAACACACCAACCGATTCGTCCACCAAGTTCTATTAGTTCTACAACTAAATATATACAAAATTAATACACTTCTCTGAATTACTATTATTACTTCCTTAAGCCAAGCTACCATCATCTTTTGCCTGAATTAATGCAAAGCCACATAACTAGATTCACTGCTTCCATGTCTGGATCTTAGAAATACGCTTAGAATTCACAGTGATCTTTTAAAAAGTAAACCAAGTCAGCCTCTCCTCTGCCGAAAATCTTCAATGACTTGTCATCACACATAGAATACAATTAAAATGCCTTAATATGCGCCTTAATCTGTTCAGGCTGCTATAACAAAATACTATAAACTGAGTAGCTTATAAGCAATAGAAATTATTTCTCGTAGTTTTGGAGGCTGGGAAGTCCAAGATCAGGCACCAGCAGATTTGTTGTCTAGTGAGGACGCACTTTCTGGTTCATAGAGGGTGCCTCTCTTGCTGTGTCCTCACATGGTGGAAGGGCTGAATGACTTTGCATGGGCCTATTTTATAGGGACTCTAATCTCAACTCCCAGAAGACCTCACCTCCTAATACTATCACCATGGCAGTTAGAATTTCAGCATATGAATTTGGGGTGGGGGAGGACACAAACACTCAGGACACAGCAACAACACCATGAAGTCTCTACATGATTTGGCCCCTTATCTCATAATATTTTCTTCCTTTACTCACTAAATTCCTGCCCCAATGGGCTTTTCTTGGATCTTCAAACCCATCAGCCTCACTCCTGCCTAAGCACCTTTGCATTTCCTGTTTCCTTCCCATAAAACTATCTGAACCCAAATCTTGGAATAGATTATTCATCTTCATTATTCAGGTGTCAACAAAACTGTTACCCTAGTAGAAAGGAACTTCACAATTACAGGGTCACTCTTCCAGTAATTCTCCACCATGCTGTTACTCTGCTCTATTTTATTCACTGCAGTTTTAATTATCCAACAATTTATCAATTATTTAATGAATTAAAATGCATGTCCCAGAAGAGCATAGACCCTATGGCTCTCTCTTTAGCACTTCACACAGTGGCTAGTATAGAATTTTCACTAAATACTTACTTAATGGATATCAATCTATTAAAAGAAGTTTACTGAAAGAAGTTTAAGGCATACCCTCTCTGTGCTGGCTGACACTACTATATACCTCTCCTCTGAAATGTTCCACTCCCTTTGCTCTCCTGACCCTCCTCCTTTCTGACGTGATTTTTTTTTTCACTCTTTATGTGGGCCATTCTGCTACTCTTAGCCTCGCATAGGGTGTTTTTTTTTTTTTTTCCTATCACTGTATTTTCTCTTTTAGCAATACCAACCACTATCCTTGTTCCAACTATTATCTTCAAATATAGACTTAACTTCCAATATACTCAGTAGCCTGCTACCCTAGTTCACTGCATTTTCCATTGCCCTCCGATTGCATTCTCTTCTCCTCTGCTCTTACAACAAACAGGTCTTAATAATACTATCTAGTCTCCAATCATCAGGGCCTCTTAAACTCCTCTCATGCCTGCTCTCTACTTCCATCTAAGAGCCCCCAGGTCTGCTGACCCTGCCTTCATTATTATCTGTAACACTCATTTCTTCATTTCATCCATATCACCACTTGGCTTAGATCTTAAGTAACTTCTCACTAGTCTCTCTTCCTCTAGTCTCTTTTTGATAACCCTATCCTACAAATCAAGAACCACTTATAATGACATTTTCCCCCAAATTTTTAATGTCTCACACCCTTTAGGTTTCTCATACTCTCTGAATCTAACTTGTGTTTCTAACCCCATATAATACTCATCAACATGTGACTTCTCATAATATTTATTTCAGTTAATGTCTTGGCCATTTTGTAGGAAAAAAAAAACTTCTTCAAACTATATCCCAATTCAACTCCATGTAATGTGCTACTAATAATGTGAATGGGAAGATGTCTGTTACGGGCTGTATTATAACTCCCCCAGATTTCGTATGTTGAAGGCCTAACTCACAGCACCTCAGAATGTGACTCTATTTAGAGCTAGGGCTTTCAAAAGTGTAATTAAGAAAAAATGAGTTCATATGAGCGGGCCCTAATCAACATAACTGGTATCCTTATAAGAAGAAGGGATTAGGACACAGACATGTGCAAACACAGAGGAAAGAGCCTATGAGGACACAGCAGGAAGTGAGCCATCGGCAAGCCCAGGAGAGAAGCCTCAGGAGAAAGCATACCTGCTGATACCTTGATCTTGGACTTCTAGCCTCCAAAACTATGAGAAAATAAATTGCTGTTGTTTAAACCACCAAGTCTGTGACATTCTGCAACAGCAGTCCTGGCAAACTAATATAATTTCCAGGCCCAAATCAAGAGTGAGACACTATACAAGTCATTTGGGAGCAAGGTGCTTGGATCATTCTGACCAAAGGATTAGAAGGGAATACTGAAACGTAAGTTGAAGCAAGGCTATGAATATTGAGTTTCTTTACCAGTGTTATCATTGGTATTATGATTATTATTTTGGTATTAAGACCTACTATTCACTACCATACTATCAAAACACAGTAATTAATATACACTCATTAAAAAGTAACTCACAACATATGTAAGCTATATGTTTAAAAAGAGCAGTGGTAGTAGAGCGTTATAAAGCAAGGCTTGGTCCCCAAATAGAACTTGATATTTTTAGCCATATTTTATTTATGTGACTACATATTTTTTAAAAAATGTAATTTAGAAAATATGAATGCTATTTCATGCTCTCATGTACCTGTAACTTTTCAATAATATTTCTGTAATCCCAAGAAGGCCCTCCAAGAGCTTCCTTAAAGCGTGGCCCAGAGCGAGCTGATAGTCTCCAACCCATTGCTGCTCTCTGCACCATATTTGAATGGCTCTTCATGAAAAGAGTATTAACTTGGCCGTCCAAATCCACTGGAATGGCAATTCCACGATTTTTTGCTGAAAAAGAAAGATTTAAAATATTTCCCTCTTAATTTGACTAAAGTTGCTTACACGTTATCCTTACAATCTTATAAACATAAAGGAAATAATATTAAATCTTTAAACTCTGCCATCAACTTGTTTTATATAACTGTAAAAGCTTCTAACCTGAATGTATTTCAATTCTTAAGACCAATTAGTGAAGTGGGTACATGAAACATCCAAGAACTTATTTGATTTCTTAATGATTCATGCTTGAAATGTACTTTATACGGCATCAATACAGAAAAACGCTGTATAACAACCAGCACATTTGTACCTTCCCAGATGCCAACATAAATAAGAAAGCAGACATAAAACACATGATATAATTCTTCCACTGCATTCATTAATTTAAGTAGTGCTTGTGTACATACAAAATTGTACGTGATGAAACATCTGAGAATAGAAATAAGTTGAAGAGTGTAAAAAATCTGCATTGGAAGAGGGCACATCTTAATACGTATCTTTCTTCCCAAGATTCCACTGAAATTTATATTTTAACAAGTTTACATCACAACAATACTGCAAATTGAGAATGCCTGTCACAAAGAAAGGAGTAATGTTGAAGCATTTTTGCAAGGCAAAAGAATATGGGATTACTCCATCAGAGAAAGAAGAGAAGAAACTGTCCCACAACAGATTAGTTAGAAAAGGTCTTTCCAGGTGCGCAGTCAACCAAAACAAAGTTTTGGTTGGGCAGGGATATGGGCAACTGATTAAAGAATAACAGCTGAACAGCTGGGAAGCTAAGGCCCTCCTCCCTCTGATTGGCATAGACAGAGCAGTTGGCAGAAGCAGTTTTTACCCAGAGGATAAAGTCAGAGAAATGAAGAAACGTTCTCTCAAGAAAGTAGAATACCTAACTGGAGAGAATGCCAAATGAAGATGTTAGAACTTGATAGAGAACCAGAATGGAGCTTGAAGTAATGCCAGAGATCATCAAGTAAGAGGTAAAATGTGGGCTGGGCGAGGTGGCTCACGCAGGTAATTCCAGCACTCTGGGAGGCCGAGGCGGGCGGATCACAAGGTCAGGAGATCAAGATCATCCTGGACAACATACTACTAAAAATACAAAAATTAACCGGGTGTGGTGGTACGTGCCTGTAATACCAGCTACTCAGGAAGCTGAGGCAGGAGAATTGCTTGAACCCAGTAGGCAGAGGTTGTACACCACTGCACTGCAGCCTAGCAACAGAGCTAGACTCCATCTCAAAAAAAAAAAAAAAAAGACGTAGAATGTGGGGAGAGAGAAGAGGCAGCACCAGCAGAGAGAGGAAATATATTAAATTCTCCAACTCCTGAGGAAATCCCTCCTTACTTTAACACTTACTGGTGTTCCCAGGCTGACCTCTGCTATACACACACATGCATATATGCACACACGTGTGCGCGCGCACACACACACACAGCCTGAAGGAAAGTCTGCATGTCATTTGCTCAGCCTTTGGCCTCTCATACAGAATTCCAGGTCAGCCCTGTCATTTACACAAGAATTCTAGGAAGGAAACAGGCCTTTAAAACTGCAGTGGAAACCTATGTCAGTCATTACGGACTTTCCTAATTACAAACACACCAACAAGGATCACAGGGAAAACCAACACCATTAAGAATAACTAATCCTAGTGAAAACAGGGATGACTCAAGGAAAAGCAAAAAATATTTAAATAATCCTAAGTATTATCCTCAGAGAATTTGAGAATATACTGCATCCAAAAAATTAGAAAGTCAGAAAGAAGAATGACATCTTAGAAATTAAAATGTGTTTGCATACATAAACACGTCAAAAACTGGCTGAAAAATAATTGATAGAAACACAGTTGGTAATCTGGAAAGGAAGTCAAGGAATCTTCTAAAAATTAAGCATAAAATATCAAAATGGAGAATAAAACAGAGAGATTGCGAAATAAAGAGGGTCAACCCAGGAATTTAAAAATCTAACAAATATAAGTTCCAGAAAGAAACAGCAAATACAATGTGAGAGAAGAAATTATTAAGAAAACAATAGAAGACAACTTCCTTGAGCTTAAGACACATGTACATCTCCAAATTGAAAAGGTCCACAATATGTTAAACAGGATTAAGTAAGTATATTGGCCGTATTCTGGTAGAATTTTAGAATGCTGTTGTGGGTTGAACTGCATCCCCAAAAAGTATATGTTGAAGTATTAATCATCACTCCCTCTGACTGTGACCTTATTTGGAAATAGGGTCTTTGCAGATGTAATCAAGTTAAGTTGAGGTCATACTGAATCACGGTGGGCCCCAATCCAGTTCAACTGGTGTCCTTATAAGAAGGGAAGGAGAGACACAGAGAAATACCTGAGGGACACACACGATGGGAAGATGGAGGCAGAGACTGGATTTACGCAGCTGCAAGCCAAAGAATGCCAAAGACTGTTAGCAAACCCCAGAAGCTAAGAGAAAGGCATGGAACGAATTCTTCCCTGGAGCCTTCAGAGACAGCATGGTGCTGATGACACCTTGATTCCAGACTCCTAGTCTCCAAATTATGAGAAGGTAAAATTTCTGTTGTTTTGAGCTACACAGTTATGTTAATTTACGGCCAGCTGTAGAAACTACACTAATGTCGACAGTATGGAGAAAATCTCAAGTACTTCCAGAGAGAAAAGATGATTCCTAAAAAGAATCTGACCAGCATCAGACTTATCATCAGCATTGAATGCTAAAAGACAGAATACCTTTATAGGTGAAAAATTTTGAAAAAAGGACTTTATGTCCATCTAAACTAAAAATCAAATGTAATTTCCAAACAAAAACATTAGAAAAATATGTAAAGGCTCAGAAATTCTTCAATGAATCCACTATGAAAAATTTTAGCCGGGCGCGGTGGCTCAAGCCTGTAATCCCAGCACTTTGGGAGGCCGAGACGGGCGGATCACGAGGTCAGGAGATCGAGACCAT
>NW_012115777.1:3959504-3959823 GCF_000951035.1 Colobus angolensis palliatus | reverse complement strand
AGGAGGAGGAGAGGGAGAGGAGGAGGAGAGAGAGAGGAGAAGGAGAGGAGAGGAGAAGGAGAGGAAAGAGGAGAGGTGAGAGGAGAGAGGAGGAGAGGAGAGGGAGAGGGAGAGGAGGAGAGGTGAAGAGAAGGACGAGGAAAGAGGAGAGGTGAGAGAAGAGGACAGGGAGACGGAGGGGAGAGGGAGAAGACAGGAAGATGGAGAGGAGAGGGAGAGGGAAAGGAGAAGGAGAAGGGGAAGGGGAAGGAGGAGAGGGAAGAAGAGAGGTGAGAGGAGAGGAGAGGAAAGGAGAGGGAGAGGGAGAGAAGAAGGAGAG
>NW_012115777.1:3855935-3958949 GCF_000951035.1 Colobus angolensis palliatus | reverse complement strand
GTAAATGTTTTCCTAATATTCATGATAAGCTTCTCTTTCCCAAGCATGCAATATCTCTGTTTATGTCCTTCACACACAGCAGTGCAATTGCACTTCTGTCTCATCTGAAGGACAGACAGCCTCAACTCTGCCAAGCAGCGCATAGTTTTATAAATACTTAATCCTGCACCATGATCAAATCCTGGCAAGATGTTCATCCTTTTCTGGCTGCTTCACACATAAACTGGGTTTGCTCTAAACATTCAAAAATCGAACAGAAGACAATACTACTTCTAAGTTATTTTCTAAGCAACAAAAATAACAAAAATTATAAACTTCAGTGTTTCTCAAAACATGTTAAAAACAAGTTTCCACTGACATTTAAACAAATTGGGGAGGAGACTGGGATTTATCTGCCCTTCAGGAATCAGGTACGTTAGGTGAAATTGACCATCAAATAAGTGTTGTTGCTATGAAGATGACTTACACAAAGAAGCGCTCAATGAATATTTTTCTAATGACACCAGTGAAAATTTAGTTCAATGGCAGCACCACTGTTATTAACAATGCAGCCTTTTTATTAGTAACTTCAGGGAAATCTCATCCACCACTAGAATCTCTTGTTGATGAACACATTCCTCTACAGCCAGCACCATGGACAAACCAGGCTGGGGAGACTCCACGATCCCAAACTCTGTTGAAATGATTTCTGTTTCCCTCAAACCATCCCACTTTGATTGATATTATCTGGTCTCCTGTCTTCACATGAATCGGACAATGAAAATTAGCAAGGTAAAACACACTACTTTCCACGTCTGTAGGTAAACTTTGAGCAGAGCTAAATGACAGTTTCTAGGCAATAATAGAAAATCAACTATGCAATCGAGAAAAACATTTTTTGAGTCAAAATAAATCTGCTTTGTAGACAAAGTTTTTTCAAACAACTGTAAAAACACAAATGTTTATAAAGACACAGTCAGAAATAAGTTCACTGCACTGTCCAAATAATATAAATACTAATCTGAAACCAAAATTAACAATGCTAATTTAGCTGTTCATTGTTTAAAAATTAAAGGAGGAAAAAAACAAGAAAATTATGTATGTCTAAAAAACGAAAATAATTTATCATTTCACTTATAAGGACATTAATAACTAGAACAATATTTTTCAAATGCAACCAAAAACACAATCCAAAGTTAGCTTACTTTTATTAAGCTAGAAAAATTCTGGTATATACCAAAAAATTAGCAGGGCATGGTGGCGGGCGCCTGTAGTCCCAGCTACTCGGGAGGCTGAGGCAGGAGAACAGTGTGAACCTGGGAAGCAGAGCTTGCAGTGAGCTGAGATTGCGCCACTGCACTCCAGCCTGGGTGACAGAGAGAGACTCCGTCTCAAAAAAAAAAAAAAAGAAAAAGAAAAATTCTGGGGTGTGTGTGTGTGTGTGTGTGTATATATAGCCTATATATATATATATATGACACCAGTGAAAATTTAGTTCAATGGCAGCACCTCTGTTATTAACAATGCAGCCTTTTTATTAGTGACTTCAGGGAAATCTCATCCACCACCAGAATCTCTTGTAAGCTGCTGATGGAACACATTCCTCTATAGCCAGCATATACATACACATATATGTATGCTCTATACATATACACATATATATGCTATATATATATATGCTGTGTCTCTATATATATTCTGGTGTGTGTGTGTATATATGTGTGTATATATATTTGTATATATGTATATATGTGTGTGTATATATATACAGGCTATATATATACATATACACATATATGCACATACACATAGTGTGTCAAAATGTGAACTAGAATGTATTCTTGGGATTATCAGTTATTCTCTGCCCCATCTGTCTCTCAATAAGGAAAAGCTAACACATTTACTACAGTTAGCCATTCTTCTGGCCTATAGCATTAACTCCAACTATGTACTTTAACACAAAGGGTCACTTTAAAGTTTAAAATATTTTTTAAAATACTTGTTCCTATTTCACTTTTAAGTTGGAATGCAATTGAGGTACACCTTAAGGATACACTGTCAGCAAGTAAGTATATGGATCCCTTAAATAACTTATAAGAGAGAGGATGGGTTGTTATCAATGCATTTATCTTTTGTAGAGCTCTGCCTAGAGATAACCAGTTCTCTAAAATAAGCTATCTTTATCCACAATTTTTTTTTATTATTAGGCAACTGTCTAATTAGGTTTATAAATCTGGGAAATTCTCTGTATATGACAAGTCTTTGCAGTGATTTTAAGATGTAATCAAAATCTATTTCTAATTATTATTAAATATTGCTTATTATGTAGAAATTTTTTAACTAGATGGAATTACTGATGGTATCTGCCAGACCAAAATCTCTGAGAATACATACAATGCAGTGATAGGTGCCATGGAGAAAAATGCTTAGCTAGATAAACTGACAGGTAGGGGGGAAAGGCAACAGAAAGTGTAAGCATTAATTAGAAAACCTGGTTGGTTGTCAAGTTCTACTGTACAGCCCAGGTGGAACACAGGAGAGTGGAAAGGCAGGGGCAGAGAATGGCACATTTCCTGTATCATGTCAAAGGACCCAAAACAAATCTGTACTGAAGCACCAGTGTACATAAACAGGAAGAACATTAAATATATTAAATGCATCTTTCCTGTTTGGCACTCAAATTATACCACGTGAATCCTCAATTAATCCTTACATTGAATAATGCATATAATTTTTATAGAATTTTTATGGGTTACTGAAGAACTAGTATTGGCACACTTGACTAGTCATCTGGAAAAAATAAAGTTGATTCCATACCTTATACCTTATAACTAAATGTATTCCAGATAGCTCACAATTTTGAACAGCAACTCCCAAAACACAGACAAAACAAACTATGAAAATTCTCCAAGAGAATTCAAAAAACATCTTAGACTGATAAGGGTTATTCCGAAGATGAAAGAAAACCTAAAAAGCCTAAAAGAAAATTTTAAAATATTGCATGCCAAAAAATAAAAGTTCAAATGACAAATGGCAAGAAAAAAAAATTGGTGGGCATAGTGGTTCACACCTGTAATCCCAACAATTTGGGAGGTCAAGGTGGGTGGATTGATTGAGCCCAGAAATTTGAGACCACCTGGGTAACATGGCAAAAACTCTTTATAAGAAAATACAAAAATTAGCCAGGTGTGGCAGCACCTGCCTGTAGTCCCAGCTACTCTGGAGGCTGAGATGAGAGGGTTACTTGAGCCCAGGGGGGTTGAGGCTGTAGCCAGCCATGATTGTGCCACTGCACTCTACCCTGGGTGATGGAGTAAGACTCTCTCAAAAAAAAAAAAAAAAAAAAATCAGAAAAGAGAAAAAAATTGTTACTTACAGGCAAAGAGATCATTTTCTTAATATCTAAATGGTTATACAAATTATTAAGAGAAAACCCATTAGGAGAAATAAGGAAAGCACAAGAAGTGACAGTTCACAGAAAAGGAAATATCAATCATATAATGTTTTTTTTCCTCACTCATAAAAAAGAGAAGCACACATTAAAACTATAAAAATATTTTTACTTACAAGATTGGCAAAAATCTAACACACTGCATTATCAAGAAGAAAGATATTCTCCTACATTGCTGGTGGAGTGTAAACTGAACAATCTCTACAGAGGGCAGCATCTGTCAAAAGTGAAATAACCCAGAAATTCCACTCCTAGGTATTTACCTTATTCACATGTGCAAAATGATTGAAAACAACATAAATATCCAATAGTGAGGTTAAATCTATTTTAACAGTCATGCAATGGTATGTTATGCAGCCAAAGAGAAGAATTAGATACTCATTCATTTGTTTATATTCATTTATTTTATTCATGTGATAAATATACATTGAGTGCCTACTCTACTGTAGACAAGATCAGGCTCTAGAATTTTATAAAAGGTAGGGTACTTAGTTTTATTCTGCTTTGTTACTTCTGTACATGTTACGTCTACCCCTAATATACTGAAAATTAATCGAGGGTAGAAAATATGGTTTGACACATTGCATTTCCTCCAAAACTAGAATAATGCCTTTCAGATAATGAGGAATCATTATAAATCAGTTGAGTTAATAAATATGTGAAAAACTGTATGATATTATCCTATTTTATAACTTACTCAGATTTAATTTTTTTAGTAGTAATGGAGTTTTTAAAAACTGTGATCACAGGGATGTATGATGTCAAGCTCTTTCTGAAATCAACCACAATACCTTAGATAGATTAAAATAGATATGTTTATTTAATAGAGACTTAATCTCTCTTCTTAAAGGGTTAATATTTTCTACATGTACAAATCTTTTGGGACCAGTTGGCTTGAAAATTGATGTTTATTATTCAAACCATTTGTAAAAGATATTTTATGGAATTTCCACTTGGAAAATAGATTATGGCTTTGTTGCCAACAAAGTACCCAGCATTAATCCCCCCAAATCATTTGAAGATTATGAAACACATGGAACAAAATTCCTTTTTAAGTGCAATAATATGGAAGTAATTCTTGGATGCTTTTTCTCAAAGTTCTATATTTCTACCATGTGCTATTTTACTTTAAATAAATGAATCAACTGAGGAACAGCATTTGACCAAGTGCATCAAAAAAATTCACATAGCCTTAATGGCCTGAACATTTCTCAAATCTCTGTGAATACCATAGTGTGCATTTACTGCAGAGTTCTCTATCCTTACTTGCTCCCACCATCACCCTTAATTTAGCTCATTGAGGGCAGAGGATGATAAAGATGTTTATACCTTACGTTCCAGTTAGCCCCCCTGCATGTAATGACTTTGCTGGGGAAGTTGTATTTAAGATCACTTAAAAGCTTGTACCTTATCAATTTCAAGTCCTACATCTTAGAAGACAGTGTAGCAATATAGGTAAATATCAGTAATTTCTACATATAAAAAGACATTCAAAAGCACTTTAGCCTTTAAAAGTTTAAAATGTTTTATCAGAAAAATCTGACACGACATACATGATATATTCACAAATGATCACGGTTTCAGTTTTAAAAACTTCTGAAGTTTTATCAGAAAAATTTGACATGACATAGTAAACTCACAAAGGATCATTGCCTCAAAACATTAATGGCAATAGATAAAGTTACAGCAAACTTCTGGAGCAATCCAGGGAAAGGAGAAAAAGCAATAGATAGGAAGTATTCTTTTTCTATAAAGGACTTCCCCAAAACCCTTATAACTCAGTTCACTAGCTCCTCATCTTCTTTTTACTTTATTTGAAAATTCTATGTATTTGTTTCATGTATACTTTAAATTACCACCTTGATCCATAATGCATATCTTAATGGTATAAAACAGGTAATGCAGCTGCTTAAACTGATTTGTGACAGCAGAGCAGAGATTTGTGATAGCAGAGGTTAATGCCTGCTGGCCTGTCAGTGCAGAAGGGATTCAGATCCTGGCTCAGGCCCTGCCTACCTGTGTGACCTTCAGAAAGCTGCTAAACCCTGATAATGTCATTTCCCCATCTATAAAATGGAGCTAAGAATTATGTCACATCATGGATTTTACTAGATTTTCTAACACTCACTAAATGCTTGCTGCTCTCAGCAAGGCAAACACTGACTTAGAGAGTGCTTTTGCTGATTTTTACTACCTTTTGTGTTCCATGTACAAATAAGAAAGAGAATGAAGTATTTTTGATGCTAGATGAGTTGAGCTACTGTACTTGAGAGCAATTTACAAATCATAAAATGTTATGTAAATATGACTATAATTGATCTTTACATTGACAGCAATGTGTTTACCAACTTGTAAATGCACTGAAAATCTGTCTTGTAAACAAAGTACTCTCTTGACTTTGTTGTATTTTAAATATGCATATCTCTTGTTCTCTTTAATATTAAAAATTCTTGCATATTTGAATTCTGCTAAACTTTAGTGCCTCTATGTGTTTTTAAAGAATTGCTGAAACACAAAAATAATTTTGCACCTGAGTTGTAAAATGTCAGACAGATCCCCACCCAACAAAGTTTATGGGAGGCCATTGTTTTGGTCTAGCGTCCTGCACTAGGCCCCAGCAGACCAGGCCAGAATGGAGTCATTCATGCTAAGTGCCACATAATCAAACAGAACTCTGAAATAGGGCACTTATCCAAGAAAACAGGAGATGCATGGTAATCAATCGAAAGGGGCCTAGTTTGGCATGATATTTTAACCCTTTAAGGAAGGGAACTTTGAAAAGGCCAATTTGCTTCTTGTTCCATGTTTCTACTTTCTTCAGCCCTTTTCTGCCTAAAAAGCAACTGAGGTGCTGCTTTATTCTAGAATGAAATCATTAAGTAGACTGAAGCCAGTTGACTAGGCTATTTAGCTGATGGCTAAATTTTTGTGGGGTTGGATCCCACCAATCTAGGAAGGAGTTAGCTCAATTAAAGTGATTGATTTGCGTTCAACTGACGTAAGATAAGATCTTGTAGTCCTTACTTTTAGTTAACATAAATTAAGTATGGTTTCCTTACTTAGGGCTTTCAAGGTTCTTGGTCTGACTTAATCTAAATTTCTAGTTTCATGTTGAAAGTATTAGTGAGCGTAGTAGAAACAGGGTTGACATGGTAATAGTGGCAGATAAAAGGCAATTAGATCTTCAAATTAAATTTGTTGTAATTTTGTCTTTTGACTCCAGTAAGCCAAATGTCCATAGTTCTAATTTATATATTAGGATTTCCTAAGACAGGACTTTCAGGGCAACATGATAAAGCATAAACTTCACACTCAAAGAAACCTGGATTTCATTTATTTATTTATTTATTTATTTTAGAAACAGGGTCTGGCTCTGTCACCCAGGCTGTAGTGTAGTGGTGGGAACATAGCTCACTGAAGCCACAAACTCCTGGGCAGAAAAGATCTCCCACTTAAGCTCCTAAGTAGCTAGGACTACAGGTGTGCACCACCATGCCCAGCTAATTTTGTTTTTGTTTTTGTTTTGTAGAGACAGGGTCTCACTATGTTACCCAGGCTGGTCTCAAACTCCTGGCCTCAAACCATCCTCCCACTTTGGCCTCCCAAAGTGCTGGGATTGTAGGCATGAGCTATTGTCCCTGGCTGAAACTTGGATTTCAAACCCAACTCAAATACTTATTAATTGGATAAGTTACTTAACCTTTCACTATCTGTGAAACACCTAGCCTATGGATTACTGTCAGTCAACAAACACTTATTAATCTGCTTAGTCAAGAACAAACACTTTCAGGCTCCAGTGGTGAAGAAAGGAAAGTCCTTCTTTTTATAGCTTACATTCTAAAGGGGGATGGGGCAGACAACAAAGAAGCAATAAATAAACAAACAAGCTGCTTTCAAATAGTGACAAGAGCTAAGAAGAAAATGAAATGGTCTAAGATGATAAGGAGCAGGAAGAAGCTGAGACACTGCATGGGGGGAGGGTGTTCAGGAATACTTCACCGAGCACTTATATTTTGAGCTGAGATCTGACTGATGGGAAGAAACCAGCAAGTAACAATCTCCAGGAAGAGGATCCAAACAGAGGGAATGGCATATGCAAATGGCCTCAGGTGAGGAAATGCCTGAAGCAGATGAGAGATTTGGAAAGAAGGTCAGTGTGGTCGGAGCACAGTTGGAGGAGATGGAGGGTGATGGGAAAAGATCGGACTAGACGCAGCTCAGATGAGGAAGGGCTTTTTTAAGTGCAATGGGGAGTTGTCAGTGGATGAGTGACATGCTCTGGTTTACATGTTAAGATCCTCTAACAACTGTGCACGCAATGGATTGCAGTGGCACATTTAGTAAGGACACTCTTCTGTCATCCATGTCCGATGATGGTGGATTTGGACAAGGGTGACACAAAAGAAAGAAAACGAGAGATTCTGGAAATGGGTCTGACAGAATTTGCTGCTGTGTTTAATGAGAGTAAACAAAAGGGAAGAATCCATTGTGACACCTAAGGTTTTAAAAGACTACTAACTGCAAAAGAGTTATTTTTCAAGTAGCACAGAAATCTGCCTCTTGCAGCTGCCATATATGAGCTATAATTCTGTCTTTGGGAACCTGTTAAAAAAAAAACAGCCCAGTCTAACCTTCAAAAGTTTAAAAATAATTACTGTGTTCCTCCTCAGATTTCGTTTCTTTGTCTAAATATTTCAAATGTTTTCAAACGCTAAAGTGAGGTGATTTTAGATCCCTTGACGACTGTGAGGGTTCACTTCTGAATGTGCTCGACTTTGGTTCTCTGTTTCTATGACCAGCATCCAACAACAACCAAAAAGCATACAATCTGATCATCATTAAGCAGAATCTGCTTTTCACCTTCATCCTAGGTAACAACTTTCTATTAATTTCTTTTGGACAGCTACTTTATAGTTGCCCGTCAAAATCTAATATGGGAGACAAGAATAGTGCCTGTGATGATGTAAGTTAGCATGAAATGAGACTGTATCGGGCTGTTCTTGTGTTGCTAAAAAGAAATACCTGGTGCTGGATAATTGATAAAGAAAAGAGTTTTAACTGGCTCATCATTCTGCGGGCCATACAAACATGGCCTCTGCACCTGTCCGGCTTCTGGTGAGGCCTCAGGAAGCTTCCACTCTTGGTGGAAGCCACAGGGAGAGCAGACGGGGTCACATGGCAATGGCAGGAGCAAGGAGTGGGGGCAAGTCCCAAACTTATAAACAACCAGACCTCACAGGAACTCACCAAGTAAGAACTCACTTATCACCAAGGGGACGGCGCTAAACTATTCATGAGAGATTTGCCCCATAATCCAGTCACCTCCCACCAGACCCCACCTCCAACATCGGAATCCCATTTCCACATGAGATTTGGAGGAGACAAACATCTAAACCATATCACAGACTCTAAGGAAGCCATACATGGACCAATGGGGGAGAGTTCAGATTTGGATGTAGGAGCCAAGGATGGTTATGGAGGAATTTGAACAGAAAAAAAAGTTGAGTAACGGGAAAGATGCTGAGGAGTGGCAGTGGTGGGAACTGGAGAAAGCTAGTGTGAGCCATGTAGGGGCATCCTAGATGTAACAGTGAGGAATCTAGCCTTAGAGTGTTAGGTAAAGGGATGTTGCTGAAGGCTGGGGACATAGTGTTGATTTTTTAACCAAAAGAAATAATTTCACTTCAGAAAGACTACTCTAGTATCAGGCTTATTTAAATAAGGGAAGACAGAAGGAGATAATATTAATTTCTTGCAGTGGTCCAAGAAGAAAGTAATGAAGGGTTAATGAGGCCACAATGGGGGGAAGGGGAGGGGAGGAACAAATGCAGAGGGAGACTGGGGACACAATTTCCAGAGCTTTAACTATTCAGATGGAAGGGACCAACAAGGAAAAGGAAGAAGGCATGCCTTCTCACCAAGAGAAAACTGAGATTGACACAGAAACTTCACTCTTCACGTATCTGGATTATACACTTCCATATAATTATTTTTAGACTTATCACACAAGTCTTTATAGCATACAAAAAGAAACTAAAATTTCCTCTTAAATTATAATGTTTTGGCCACTATGGAAATGGTAGGAAATCAAATCTTACTACTTAGAAATAAAAGATATATTTAGACTAATATAGTTTCAGTAACTATATTAATCCCCCAAATCTGCAATTCTATGCATGAACTGATTGGATTACACAATGCGTATCACTGAAGTCAGAATTCAGAAAGCAGTCACAATATGGAATTTCACTTGTGGCTCCAAGTTTTTTCTCTCAATGTATACATATGATCAACAACATGCCTGCTATGCCCTGTGTAGGGCCAACTGGCATTTCCCCGCCTTGCATTTGCTAAATTTGAGTAGAGGAGGAGGAACAAGAGGAGTGAGGAGAGAGAAAGAAGGAAAAAGAGGAGAGACTGCCTTAATATGTGAAATACAGAAAAATATTTAGCAGCTAAGACAATGTATTCCTATGTAAAAATTAACATCATCATGTTTCTTTGCTTTTCCTTTGGATTTTATCTTTTAATGGTTAATGTGTTTCCTAACTGATTTGACCCAAATAAAAATACATTTACTGCTGTTTCATTATAACTTGAATGTAATATCAGAAATGACATAAAAGTGTGAAGAAGAAACCAGATCCACACATCGTCCATCCACCACTCAGAGATAATCAATGTTAAAATTTTATTTATCTCTCTGAACACTTTCCTCTGTGTATCCTTTTAAAATAAAAATTAGGTTCTCTTTCTTTATTTCTCCTTCTTTACTTTTGTGTGTCCTTCTTTATTCTTGATACGATACAATAGTGACCTCTTCCTCTTCTTGTACCTCTTCATTTCCCCTCCCACACCATTCAGTTCTAAAATCTTTAGGAGGAGCGCAGCACAGTAAGTGTCCCTGCTGGGTAAGATGTGCAAAGGAGCCATGGCGCTCCAGAATGTGGAGGCCCAAAAGGGAGTGGAAGGTCTATGTAGCAGGACTGCCTGCAGAGAATCAGTACTCAAGTGCGGTGAGGAGGGTGTCCATGCGAGGAGCAGCCTGGTTACAGGCAAGGAGTGTATCCATGCAAAGGAGTGGCCCAGGATAGAGAGGTAGAGGCCAAGCCAGGTGAAGAAGATCCCCTGCAGAGCAGCAGCCTGACCTAGCACCAGCCCAAGGGAGGTGCTATGTTTTGATTGTGTCCCTCGAAGTTCGTGTGTTAGAAACTTAATCCTCAATACAACAGAGGTGAGAGGTGGGACTTTTAAGAGGGCAGAGCCCTTGTGAATGAATTGATGCTGTTATGAGTGGGTAAATTATCCCAGGGGTGGGTTTCTAATAAAAATGTGAGTTTAACCCCTTCCTTTTACTCTCTCTCTCTCTTTTCCTCTCTTGCTTTCTACCTTCTGCCTTCCCCATGGGACGATGCAGCAAGAAGGCCCTCACCAGATGCAAGCCTCTCCATTCTGAACTTCCCAGCCTCCAGAACTGTAAGAAATAAATCTCTATTCTTGATCAATTGCTCAGTCTCAGGCACTCTGTCATAGCAGCACAAAACACAGTAAGCACAAAACAGACTAAGACCAGAGATGAGGATGACGTCCCTCCGTAGGAGGGTAGCAGAGGCCAAACTGCAAAAGGGCAGCATCCTTGTGGGGTGTGGCCCACCAAGGAGCATCCAGCACATGTGGGCTCTGAGGTGAGGAGGGTATGTGCAAAGAATGGTTCCAGGTGTGGAAACATTAAAGTTATTAGTTTATCTGAGGAGAACTGGCATCTTTATCCATTGAATTTTCCAATCAAGAAATTATTTGTTTCTCTATTTATTAAATCTTTTATATCCTTTAATATAGTAAAATTTTATTCTCGCATATTAAGTTTACTCCTAGATGTTAATGTTTTTGTTGCTATTGATAATGATGTCCTTTTCACATTATGTTCTCTTTTGTGGTATACAGGAAGTCTATTAAGTATCATACTCATTTATAATTAATTACCTAAGTCAACTGTATTATTAGTCTATTAGTTCTACTAATTTTCAATTGATCCTCTTGGGTTATAACTGCCTTTCAATGTATTGAAATTAAAATTGGGGCTGTCACTAAATTTTGCTAATATAAAAGAACGTAGGTCAAACTGCAAACAGAAAGAAATGAATAAAAACATTTTAAATGGTCATTCATTAGTTAAGTCATTTATTCATTTCTCACATATTTGTTGAGGTATGCTATAACCCTGGCCAAATTACATAACCTATAAAACTCTCTGTTTTCTTAACTATAATGTAAATAATTAACCTATCTAAGGACTAAATGCTAAATGAGATAATGCATATAAATTTCTGGCATTGCACATGGTAAGTACTCAATAAATGTTAACAGTGATGATGACTGATAATGAAATATGCTATAAACTGTCGTTCCCAATGCCTGCAGAGCCACCATTAGTTGAGAGGATGATCAAGCTCTTCCTTTTTTGTTCAGGACAGCCAAGTGTGCATTTCTTCTCCTCTCCCTTCCACCATTGGGGGAATGACCCTAATTAACTTATTAACTTTCTCTCTCTCTCTCTCTCTGCTTACCTCCCTTTAGCTGCAATTCCCTTGCCTTCAAATTCATTTGTAATTTCTGAAGCCTTCTATATATAATAGGCCCTCAATAAATACTGATGGACTTCAAACAAAATTGGAAAACTACAAGACCCTCAAAAAGTCCTAAGTCATATGAAGGTATTACTAAGTCAGGTCACTTAATAGACAAGACAGTTCCATAATGAAATCTGAGGTAACGATTAACTAAAACTCTGTAAAATCTGACTGAGCCATATTAAAGTTCCATATGCAATAATATTAAATTTAAGATTTTTAATATAATGATTATGTCCTCCTCCCAAAAAGTATATGCAGCATTCGGAATCATTTGCTGATGGCTGCTCTTCAATTTCACAGAAAACATACCTGTTTTCTTATTAAGTTGTAAATTGGAAAGCTGCTTGTGGTGCCCATTAGCCAAAAACCTAATTTCTAACAGAAATGTAAAAATAAGTAAAACTCAAACCATGACTTACCCACTTCAGCTAAAGTTCTGATACAGGATTCCACTGAGGCTTTCTGTGCCGGGTTTGGCCAGGTGCAATTGTAAATTCTGAAGGCAGATTGCAGTAGCTGAATAAAAACTGGCTGATGTGTCTAAAACCAGAAAGAAGGTAGGCAAAAAGAGATGCTAAACCATTAACAGCCCTGATGTAGTGTCTATGCATTACCAGCAATGTTCACCAAAATAACATAAAATACACTCTTTCAAGTTTCAGTGCTAGCTAATGAATATCTCATTCATCAAACATTCATTAGGTACTCTCTTCATGAGAGGCAACATGCTACACACTATAGAAAATGGATTATTTTCATTTTAATTATATTCTAAACCAGAAAAATATGCCATTTCCTGAAGCCAATGACATGAATATTTTTTATAATCCATGGTTTATTCCCATGTGCAAATAAGCAGGTGTTTCTGGGTTGGTTGGTTTGTTTTGGTTTCATATGATGGGCAAGTAGAGGAGACAACCATTTTGAACTACAGAAACAATTTCCTGTGGTTCTATCTAACGGTTTAAAATTTTTCCCTAAAGAAAGTATAATTGAAATGATTTTTTAGAAGAGTAATACACAATCACTGTAGAATATTTGTGGACCATAGAAACGTAAATCATCAAGAATCCTACAACACAGAGATACAGTATCAATATTTGAAGACATTTACTCTCTGAGTTTTTTTGATGCATGTATGTTTATATATTCTTTACACAAACAGATGATACTATAATGGAATTCAGTGGCCTAATATTACTTCATGTTTATTTCCTTGGTCATCAATTTTTCCTTTAAAACATGATTTTTAATTGCTATGTAATAGACCATCCTAATGGTCTATCATTTAAAGAATTTAAATTTTTGCCATCCTAATTTGTCTATCATTTAAAGAATTAACTGTGCAGTTATTTCAACACTTGGCAAACAATCAACATACAGATATGAAAGCTCTTAGTCTGCTTAGAGAAAGAGGAAAAATAATTCAATTTAAAGATGAGGTCTCTTTATTTAAAATAAAGTTTGGTAAACTCAGAAAGAGGCATAATAGTAAATAATATAAGAGAAGAATAAACATCTCAAGTGTAGGAAATAACTTCCTGAGCAGAAAAAATTTCCCCTACTCAAATAAGAGAAACTCTTTGCAACAGAATGCTTTGCAATTGTTTGACTTACCTGGAGGCTGGTACTATTGTCTGAAAAGGGGGAATTAAAGAAGCCGCTCACAATATTCATTATTGACTCAGTAACACACTTTTCCAAAAAGATGTCTGCATGTTTCCTGTCTGTAGTTGTGTTGCAAACCTGGAGAGAAAAACAAAACAACTCACTATGTTTTATCATATTTTTAAACTACAACTCAGTATTGGAACCACCTAAAAATTGTCCTGAAATAGTTGTCAATAACATTTCTTCTGTTTTTTAAAGTTGCTTAGAAGAGAAGCATTTCAGCCTGAAATCATGAAAATTGTATCATTCTTCAGTAGCTTCTCCATCAAGTTAGCCTGTCATTTCAGCCTTGAAACCAGAATTCTTTCACAGACACCCAGCCTCTTCTTCCTAATTTGCTTCTCCCTTCTCTTGCACACCAACCTCTCCCTCAGCCTCCAAGTTTGGCTTTGCTGGAGAACACTTTTCCACTCAATGTAAGGTGACCAAAGATGAAACAGTCATTCTAAGTATAAGAAAGGTGATTAATGGTAGTAATTCCAGACATTTTCACTTCTAACCCTCACTCAAATTGGAGGACACAAACACAGAAAGCATCTGGAGAGGAAAACAGATAGGTAGGAGAAGATAAATCAAAACTCTCCCAATAATTTCGACGTTTTTATCCATGGATTATCTGAGAAGCATGGAAGTATAGGTTTGCATGCATTTCAGAGTGGACTCAGCCAAAGAGACAATGCTGAAGCTGGAGAAAGACCAGAAAAGAGCAGTCCTGGTTCCTGCTCTGATCTTTACATCTGATGAAAAGAGGCAGTAATTGGTCATTTTGCATTTTGCTGTAAATTTCAATGTCAGCATGATCAAACTGCAAAAGCTAAGCTACCTAATTAAAAACACACGAAAAAAAGTTGGCCGGTGAAAAGACAGAAAAACATAGAGATAAAAAGAAAAAGAAGTGGGAGTGGTGGGCAGAGAATGTGAGAAAAGACTGAAAAACTGCAGCAGAGAAAGAAAGTTTAAATTTTCACAAAATTGTGGTGGGTAATATGGGGGCCAGATGTTCCAGACGTTCTTAGACCATCCAAATTTTTATGTAATTTTTAAAAATTTTCAATAAGTTGCTTAACCAAAAGAATAAGTCAATGTCACTTAATCTGATATTGTTTAAAAAGCTTTCACACAAATTCATAAAAGAGAAAATTTCCCTTCTCAAACCATGTGTCCCAGGGCTTTTGTTTTGGGATCTGGGAACACTAATGCCAGCATTTGCCAAGTGGAGGTGGAAGAAAGAGAACAGGGTTTATTTTGAGTCGAAGTCACTTCCCATCTGAGCAGTTTGCTTTTTCCTCATCTATTAATTGACCCCTACCTGACTTTGTTTTTAAAGATTTTTAGTGTATCTAATTTCATAGGGTAATTGTAGGCACAGTGCAATTAACGGAAATAAATTACATCGAATTATGGAATCTTCTAGTTATTGCTCCAGCATATAACTTAGTGCCTGGCACACACAAGATGTTCAACAAACGTTTGTGAAATGAATGAATAATTTAGTAAATTTTTAAATGAAAGAGGGATAAAGGACTCTTATTTTGTTTTAGGTTGACTTTAGGTTGGGCTATATTCCTGGAACATCTAACCTAGGATTAAAATTTAATTTAATTTACATGGTCCCAGATCTAATATAAAATTGATCTTCCTATGATGGATAAGAATTAGGATTTACTTCTTTTAGCATCTTCCTAACACTCGCTTTACAGTGAAACTTTCTGACACATAGGTTAAAAATATAATAAAGTTGAAGACGTAGCAGACCAATTCCATCACAACCAAAACAAAAGACCTCCCTCATTCAGCAACATTTCAAGGAATTACGTGGGGCTCTCTGGAGTCATTAGAATATACCACACTGCATTTTCTGCAACTGGACACTTGCCAAAAAACCACCCAGAAATTTGCTTTTTAGTCAGTGGATTAATAAAAATAATCTATTTCTGGATCAAGACTTTCTTCAAAATCCTGGGTTACGAAAAGTCTGTGTTTTACAAAGCTACGTGGAACCTATTACTCAGTTCATTTAAACAAGAAATTCAAATAATTTTTCAAGATTTTTTTCTGTCCCCTATGAATGACAACATTTCACCTTGCATCTTATAATATCATGGACAGCCAAGAAATGTAGGAAGCACTTATGAAAATCTTTTAAAATTTTTCAGGAAAAAGAACCTCATACATATGAACATCTCTTTATTTCCTTTTATTTTTATTTATTTTCTCTTTAAAATAAAGATTGGACATGGCTCAAATAAAATTACATCATATCAAATTATATTTTTATGTATAATACATACAGTTTAAAAGTTTTAATCCATTTGCACATATTATTCACATAACATTCTTTCCTATAAAACACTTTCACATACTGCCATTATCTAAATACTTATTTTAAAAGGCTATATTTATTCCATCATTCTAATGCACCATCATGCTTTAATCCATTTTTGGAATGAGTTGAGGTACACATTAGCAATATTACCAATCATTTTCTTATCTTCTTAGTTATTTCCTTCTTGCTCATCTTTTATGATGTGATTTTTTTTTTTTTTTTTGCTATTATAAAGAATTGTGCAAAATTACTGTATTTACTTTCAGATTTTTTTGGCATATTTCACCAAAAGAGGAATCAACAGATGAGGGTATGTAGACAGCTTTATACTGCTTGCTGGGCTGATCCTCTAAAATAATAAATTTACAATACTGTCAGCGAACTATCCACAGATACACAGGATGTTCCCTTATTACCACCAAATAGCTTTTGCTTTGGGGCTCTGATTGTATTCATCTAATATGAGGCTCTTGCAGAAGATTATAAAGTGGAAGAGAAAGAAGTCAGGCACCTACTCTACCTCTGCCTCCATCCCCATCTCCCTCTCCTTGTAGGGGCTTCTGTGTTCTGGATACAGCTGCTACTGAAGCCCTTCCTCCACATCTCCAAGCTTTCCTTAGGATCTAGTAATAGTGCCTGCTCCATGTACCTTCAGGATCTAGAGGTGGTAAAATCCCTCAGTACTCTCCTATCCCTTCTTGTTAAATCTGCCCTTGTTTCTTGAATTGTGCCATGTGTTTCCTACTATAACTGACTGCTACACCAGTAAATTATCATTGTTTTTATCAATTTAATTATACCTAAAAGTTATTTTTTATTTCCCTCGCTGTTAACAAGGTTGGCCACTTTTCGTGGAATCATTTCATTTCTATCTTCTGTCATACACAAACAATTCAAGCCCTGTAAACCATTTTCCCAAAACCTAATGACTGTACATTTAGTATGAGTAACATATTTTTATGAGCTCTTTTCAGTTGTCATTTCATATGTAATTTTGTATTCCATTTAGAATATTTCATTATGTTTCATTGTGTAAACTACTTTTCAATATCCAGGCACTGTTATTTTTATTTTGTTCATTACTATTTATTAATATTTAATATAAAGAAGAAAAAACTCCCTCTTAAAAAGAATAGTATATACATTTTTATTCTAGTTTTTAACTCTTTAAAATATCTGCAATTTGCTGCTGTAGGTGACCTAATTCATGAATTGATTATTTTTTCTCCATATGGATATTCAATTGTCCTCAAAACATTAATTAAATATTAATTCCTGCTTCATTCCTAGGTTACTTGAGGTTTGTCTTATAGTGTGTCACTACTGACTACCTAAATCTCTCCCCAAATCTCTAATATACTCCATGGATTTTTAAAAACTATTTTAACCTAACTCCACAGAATGAAATGATTCCCAATCTGTAATATATTTCACAACCTGAAACAACCAAGTTGACCATCATTGTCTTTTCCAAGAAAAAAAAATTCCATATTTTGAAATATTTGTTTTCTTCTACTTCCAGATGAATTTTACTATATATTTGTCAGATTTAATGGCCTATCACATAAGGACACAAATTATTAAACTGAAGCTACATATTGGACTAGAAGTTAGAACAATGAATCAAACAAAACAACACCCCTACTCTATTAGACCCTTTTTCCCAATCAAGAGAGACACACAATAGACAAAGTAATAAATATATAACATGCTAAGTGGTAAAAATAAAGAAAATAACAGACTAGAGAAAAATAAAGCAGGGCAAGTGGTACAGGGAATGCAGTAGGCAGGGTGGGGATGGTCAAGGATCCCTGTTTATTTAAACAGCTTGGGTGGTATCCCTATATAAGGCAACATTTCACAAAGAACTGAAGTTGGAAGCAGCCACCAACATTTCTGTGGGAAGAGCAAGTAAAAAGTTGTCTCTGCCATTAGGATATATGCTCCTGGACACCAGGAACAAGCCTGTCTTGCTCACCACTGGACATGCAGCACTTCAGCACATAACAGATATTCTAAAATTATTTGTTGAACAAGCAGATATTAAGTGAAATTCTAGATACAATTGTGTCTGAACTTCTCCCCTTGCATATATGATGTCCTTCCTCTCTTCTGCTCTAAAAGTGACTGCCACCCTTCCAAGGATGATCATCTATGGTAAATAAGTTACCATATGTTGAGCAGCACTGTCCTACAGAACTTCCTATAATGATGGAAATCGTCTATATCTGTGATGTCCAGTATGGTAGCCAGTAGACACAGGTGCATACTGAACATTTGAAATACGGCTAGTGCAACTGAGGAACTGAATTTCTACATTTTATTTATCTGAATTAAAATTTACATTTAAATAGCCACAGTTGGCAAGCAGCTACCTTACAGGGCAGGGCAGCTCTAGAGCCAGTCGCATACCTTTGATCATAAGGAATACAACTCCTAAGAGCACCTTAGTATTTTACATAGACAGTAAAAGTGTTCCTCTAAAATCTGAGGGGATATCTCATATTTATTTTAATCTGCATTCCGTTACTTGTGAGATCAAAACTTTTCCAAGCATTTGGTTTCTATATCTCCTTTTAATGTGAATCATCAGCTCATACACTCAATTGGCTTTCTTAGAATTCTAAATTCTTTTTTTAAAACAGACATCATTTTCATAATAGCAATACATATTAATTGTAGGAACTCTGAAAATACAGAAAATATAAAATGGAAAAATGAAAATTATCTATAATCCTATAATTCAGATAAGACTATGATTAACATGCTGGAATTTTTTCTTCTAATCTTTTTGGTCTGCCAATTATATTTTACATAATTGAAATCATTCTAGATTATCTGTTTCACATCTTCCCTTTTATACTTCATGCTTAAGTATTTCTCACATTATTAAAAATTCTTAAAAAATAATCTCAGTGACTCTAACATCCACCATATAGATATATGACTTACTTAACCATTTCTCAAATATTAAATATTTAAGCTATTTCCTACTGTATATTATCATAAAAGTATATTGAACTTCTTTAACCATAAATCCCTTGTAGCATCTGTTTTCGTTTTTGTTTTTTTGAGACAGAGTCTCACTCTGTCTCCCAGGTTGTAGTGCAGTGATGCAATTGGCCCACTGCAACCTCTGCCTCCCAGATTCAACGGATCCTCCTATCTCAGCTTTCCAAGTAGCTGGGACTACAGGCACATGCCACAACACCCGGCTAATTTTTGTATTTGTTTCGTAGAGAGGAGGTTTCACCATGTTGTCCAGGCTGGTCTTGAGCTCCTGGGCTCAAGCAATCCGGCTGCCTCAGCCTCCCAAAGTACTGGGATTACAGGTATGAGCCACTGCCCCCGACCCTTTATAGCATTTCTAATTATTTCCCAAGGACAGATTTTTGGAGGGTAAATTACTTGACATATTAGAAAAGTATGAAGGGTTTTTCTAAATGCTTTTTACAAAGGCTGCATGAAACTATACTCTCATCAGCAGGGTATGCAAATACATACCCTGAACCATCACTGACATTTAATATGCTCTTTCCAAGCTTGCAACTTAGATGGTTGAAATTGTGCACATATACCCTAGAACTTAAAGCATAATAATAAAAAAAAGAAATTTGGATCTTATTTCTTTTTTGTGTTGTTTTAAAAGTTATTAACATTTGAACATTTTTCAGAGGTTTATTAACTACTTGTATTCCCTGTTCTATAAATCATGAATGCTTTGTTTTTCTCCTTTTTCTATTAAATTGTTAAGACTTTTTCATATAAATATATGTAAGTTCTTCATGTGATGGTTATTACCCTTTTTAAAACTGTATCATAGCTATTTACATTTTGTTGTGTTTTACTTTATTTATTCATTTATTTTTAGAGACAGGGTCTTGCTCTGTTGCCCAGGCTGGAGTGCAGGGGCATGATCTCAGCTCACTATAGCCTCAAACTCCTGGACTCAGGGGATCCTCCCCCCTCAGCCTCCCTAGTAGCTGGGACTACAGGCATATACCACCATGCCTCGCTTATTTTTTTTTTGTAGAGACAGGCTCCCTCTATATTACGCAAGCTGAGTCTCGAGCTTCTGGCCTTAAGCAATCCCTGAACTGGGCCTCCCAAAACACTGGGTTTACAAGTGTGAGGATATTTTTAATTTTTATTTATGATGTTTTTATGTACTTAAGTATTAAATTTTCAAACAATGAAATGGCTATGATTTTCCTTAGCTAATTTCATCTATTGCTTTCATCTAAAGACAGACAGACAAATATCTACATTTCCATCCATTTTTACTGGTTCAGGTTTTTTTCTATTTAGCTATGAAATCCATTTCAATTATTGGTATTATGTGAGTTCATTTCACCCTAAATAGCTAGTGTCATCAACAGTCATTTTTACTTCAAGTCAACAATTTTTATTGAGTGTCCATTCCATGCCAAGAATATTCTACATACTTGAGATCCATCAGTAAACAAAATATATAAAAACCCCTATTCTAATGGAGTTTCTATTACTAATAATCCAAGGGTGGGCAAACACAGCGCATGCATCAAATTTAGCCAGATCCATTCATGTTTGTACTGCCTGGGACTCCTTTCTCTATAGTAATTGTCATAATAGTGGCAACAGTAGTCTACAAAGTTGAAATATTTACTATTTTACTGTTTACAGAAAAAGTTCACCAATCCCTAGAAACATCCAATCCCTTTCCACTAATAGGTGATAATTTATTATATATTAATATATATGTAAAAGGCTATTTCTGGCTATTCATTTCATTTCATTGATTTGCCTACTTAATTCTATGCTCAGACCACATTTTCTTTGTTTTCAAATCCACTTTTTAAATATTTTTAGCTTCATATGACATTTATTTATTTATTTCACAAATATTTATTGAGATCTAGTATGTGTGAGACATTGTTCTAGGTCAGGTATGCAGCAGTGAACAGAGATAAAATTCCTGTCTTTCATTTGTTTCTACTGAAACAAATACAAATAAATATATATATGTAAATGTCAGGTGGTATTAAGTTCTATGGAGAAAAATGAAGCAAGTGTATGGAGGATAGAGAAAAGAGGCAGTTACTTTATATAGGGTGGTTGGCAAAGCCCTCTCTGAAGGAGTGACTTTGAAGGAAGAACCTAAGAGACAAGGAAGAAGTTATGCAGATACTGGGGAGTCCAGCATCCCAGGGAAATGTACAGTTGCTGAGATAGGAAGGCATTTGGCATGCCTGAGGAGCAGCAAGGAGACCACAGGATGGAACAGAGAGCTAACTAGGGGGAGAATAAGAGGACAAGGGGAAGAAGGGTGGTCATAGGGTGGAGGCTAAGTCACACAGGGGTTTTACTCTGAGCAAGACAGGAAGCCACTGGAGGAATCTGAGCAGAGGAGTGACAATCATCCTCTCCTTCTTCTCCCTGTCTTTCCCCTTCACCCCCTTCTCCTCTATCTCCTCCACCTCCTCTTCCTCTTCCTTCAATCATGATGGCTGCTAGATAAAGGATAGATAGAGAGAGGGACAAGAGCAGAAGCTTAGAAACAGGTTATGAAGCTATTGCAATCATCCAAATGAGAGAGAATGGTGCCTTGGGGGAGGGTAGTTGTGATGGGAGTGTTCAGGAGTAGTCAAATTTGCAATATTTTATGATTAGAACTGGCAGAATTTGTGGAAGGACTGGATTTTGGGTGGAAGAAAATAAGATTTACAGATGGCACCAAAATGGTTTGCCTGAATGCCTACAGTGAGTAACAGAATTACCATTTATAGAGATGCCACAGTCTTGAAAAGGGATTATTTTAGAGTGGGGCATGGGAATGAATAAAGAGTTTGAGGTTAGACAGCCAAGTGGAGGTGTCATGTAGACAGTTAAATATGTGAAACTAGACATCAGGAGAAGCATAGAAAGTTGTGAGTAAATGAGATTAGCAAACAGTGACTATAGAGAGAGAAGGGATCCGTTCCAAAGCCTGAGTCTGGCACACTCCAATATTTAGAAGTTGGGAAGATGCAGAGAAAACAGACAAGAGACTGAGGAGTGGACAGTGTGGTGGGTGGCAAATAGAATGGAATTGACATCCTGTGGTCCAAGGGAAGAAGCCTTGTATAAGCCTTATGCAAGTTATAGAATATACTTCTTCACTTCCCTGAAATGTTAGTTAGAAGACCATATAAAATGAGCCCTTTCAAATGAGATTTTTTAATAGCTCATTCGACTTAAGAAATTCAAGAAAATTATTTTTTTAATTGACTTAATGTCACCAAATTAAAGAACTAGGAAAGTACGTTTCAATGTGCATATAAATTATATCTTTACTCCAACCTCCTACATATTTATTTGGTAAGTTAAGGGAGCAAAAATTTTAAGTTAAAACTTGACTCAATATAAGAGTTGTTAACAATTAAAGATATAGAATAAATAAACCAATTATATCAAAAAAATGGCTCAAGTTATCTACCTGAAAGTGAAATACACAAGTTTGTCTTGTTAACCAGTGACTAATGGGACACCGACATGACAGAGAGTTAGGTGAGCCTCCTAAATTATTTCTTGGTCTAATTTCATTCTGCCAGTATATCACTTAGAGTACTGTTGGTCCTCATAGGATCCTGACATTGATAGCAAAATTGGAAACATCTTCAAAGAAAAAAATATAGTCTGAGGCTAACATTGATCATAGTCTACCCTCTTTATGTGCCTTCTAATAATGACTCAAATCCCCTGACTATCAACAACAATCAGTTATAAAGCCAAAGAAAAGCTTTTCTGCGCTACAAACACCAGTTTTAGCTGCACTGGAACATAGATCAAAGTGGGCTGTCATTAAATGCTCTGAAAGACAGTGTAACAACTTTCCATGGGTCTAATAGCATTGCTGCCTGCCTAGATCTGGTGTGCTTACAGGACATGGATACTGTCTCTGTCAGGATATTAGAATGGAATGAGAATGTGAAACAATCTAGCACCAGTTTATTAAAAATAATCTTTTGGGAAAGATTTTCTTGTATGGGTCTTAACAAGATAAGAGACAAAGAAATGCCAATAGGAAAATGAAAAATACTAAAAAAGGCGACTTTAGACAGCCGTACTCAAGGACAGACAAAAAGACCCTGGTAGTGCTGACTCCAGAAAAACAAGAGAAGAATGGTGGAAGGTGGTATGAGTGCTAATTTCATTATTATTAGTAATTTCATTACTATTTCATCTGCACTTTAAAAAATATTGTCAGGTCAGGCGCAGTGGCTCACATATGGAATCCCAGCACTTTGGGAGGCTAAGGCGGGCAGATCACGAGGTTAGGAGCTCGAGACCAGCCTGGCCAACATGGTGAAACCCCGTCTCTACTAAAAATAGAAAAATTAGTCGGGCGTGGTGGTGGGCGCCTATAATCCCAGCTACTCAGGAGGCTGAGGCCAGAGAATCACTTGAAACTGGAAGACAGAGGTTGCAGTGAGCTGAGATCACCCCACTGCACTCCAGCCTGGGTGAAACAGTGAAACTCTGTCTCAAAAATATATATATATTTCTCCAAATGTCTACTAAGCTGTGCTGAGTCATCTGCTGCCTGAAGTACTGGGTTCCATCCTGAATGTCATACCTTTCAACAAAACACAGAAACTAGAAGGATCTCAAAAGTATGTTGAAACTAGAATCCCAGAAACTGTATCAGAGGAGGAATCACTGAAAGAAATGGAGAAAATGATGGGAGATATGAAGGCTATCATAAAATACTTGACCAGCTGTTGGGGAAAAGCACTGGATGATGCTACAGCAGCCCTCCCACTCTATAACTAGCTAGGAGAGTCAACCAGAAAATTCTCTCTGCAGAAGCCACAGGCAAAATTATGAGACCGACTAAGATGATCTTCATTTTCTTCAAGTTATATAATTTTGTCGTTTCAAAATAGGTCACTAGCAAGAATAGTGAGGAGGTGTTTATAGTAAACACATCTTTAACTTAATTATTTTGTGTTGCTGGAGAAAAAATAACTAGGTAAAATTTGTAATATGGAAAAATTTGACAGCATGGTTCTGGCATAAAAACACACATATACCAAAAGAACAGAAAAGAGGACTCAGAAACAAATCCACACACCTACAATGAACTCATTTTCCACAAAGGTGCCAAAAACATACACTGGGGAAAAGACAGTCTCTTCAATAAATAGTGCGAGGAAAACCAAATATCCATAAGCAGAAGAAATGAAACTATATCCCTATCTCTCATGATATACAAAAATCAAATCCAAATGGATTAAAGACTTAAATCTAAGATCTCAAACCTTGAAACTACTACAAGAAAACATCAGGGAACCTGTCCAGGACATTGGTCTGGGCAAAAATTTCTAGAGTAACACCCAACAAGCACAGGCAACCAAAGCAAAAATGGACAAATGGGATGACATTAAGTTAAAAGGCTTCAGGTCAGGCACAGTGGCTCATGCCTGTAATCCCAGCACTTTGGGAGGCCGAGGTGGGCCGATCACTTGAGGTCAGGAGTTTCAGACCAGCCTGGCCAACATGGTAAAGCCCCATCTCTACTAAAAATACAAAAATTAGCTGGGCGTGGTGGCGGGTGCCTGTAGTCCCAGCTACTCGGGAGGCTGAGGCAGGAGAATCACTGGAATCCAGGAGGCAGGTGTTGCAGTGACCTGAGGTAGCACTACTGCACTCCAGCCTGGGTGAGTGAGACTCCATCTCCAAAAAAGAAAAGAAAAAGCCGTTTGTGCAGCAAAGGAAACAATCAACAAAGTGAAGAGATAATCCACAGAATGGGAGAAAATATTTGCAAACTATCCATCTGACAAGGGATTAATAACCAGAATCTGTTACGAGCTCAAACAACTCTATAGGAAAAAAATAGAATAATCCGATTTAAAAATGGGCAAAGATCTGAATAGACATTTCTCAAAAGATGACATACAAATGGCAAACAGGTATATGAAAAGGTGCTCAACATCACTGATCACAAGAGAAATACAAATCGAAACTACAATGAGATATCATCTCACCCCAGTTACAGTGGCTTTTATCCAAAAGAGAGGCAATAACAAATGCTGAAAAGCACGTGGAGAAATGGAAACCCTCGTATACCACTGGTGGGAATGTAAATTTGTACAATCACTAGGGAGAACATTTTGGAGGTTCCTCAAAAAACTAAAACTAGCCGGGTGCAGAGGCTCACGCCTGTAATCCCAGCACTTCGGGAGGCCAAGATGGGTGGATCACTTGAGGTCAGGAGTTCAAGACCAGCCTGGCCAACATGGTGAAACCCCATCTCTATTAAAAAAACACACAAAAATTAGCCAGGCATGGTGGTGCATGCCTGTAGTCCCAGCTACTTGGGAGGCTAAGGTAGGAGATGGTTGAACCCTGGAGGTGGAGGTTGCAGAGAGCTGAGATCACTGCAACTCCAGCCTGGGTGACAGAATCAGACTCCATCTCAAAAAAAAAAAAAAAAAAAAAAAAAAATCTAAAAATAGAGCTACCATATGATCCAACAATCTCACTTCTGGATATATTCCCAAAAGAAAGGAAATTGTACATTGAAGAGATATCTGCACTCCCGTGTTTGTTGCAGCACGGCTCACAATAGCCAAAATTTGGAAGCAACCTAAGTGCCCATCAACAGATGAATGGATAAAGAAAATGTGGTACATACACACAGTGGAGTACTATTCAGCCATTAAAAAAGAATGAGATCCAGTCATCTGCAACAACATGGATGGAACTGGAGGTCATTATGTTAATTGAAATAAGCTGGGCACACAAAGACAAATTTTGCATGTTCTCACTTATTTGTGGGCACTAAAAAATTGCAACAATTAAATTCATGGAGATAGAGAATAAAAGGATGGTTACCAGAGGCTAGGAAGGGTAGTGGAGCAGAGGGGAAGTGGGGATGCTTAATGGGTACAAATATATAGTTGAAAAGAATGAATAAAATCTAATATTTGATAGTACAACAGAGTGACTACAGTCAAGAATAATTCTTGTACATTTTTAAATAACTAAAGAAATATAATTGGATTATTTGTAACATAAAGAAAGGAGAAATGCTTCAGGTGATGAACATCCCATTTACCTTGATGTGTTCATTACACATTATATGGCAGTATCAAGATATCTCCTGTACCTCATAAATATATATAGCTAGTATTTATCCACAAAAATTAAAAAGAAAAAGAAAAAAGTAGTAAGATTATTGTTAATCAGATATTTAAGTAAGTGCCAAAGACTATGAACTGGGTATAAATTTGACTACTACATCCAACCCTAAGATGCTATGATTCTTTAGGTTCAACTTACCAAATTCCTTTCCTCCAGATTACCTTCATCATTTCTCATGGATATAAATCAGTTCTTCCAGGATTTCATAACTTTGTTGGGACACCTGGATTTGGTTTATCTCATACATGGATATTTATGTCAACTACTGTTGGGGATGTCCAGCTTTATGGACATAATTTCCAGTTTTTGCCTATGCTGAATGGTCCTCTGGATACAATGATATGGATCATGTTACCAACTCTCTTACTGATGCTAATACGTGTTAAGAATTTTATACACATTATCTCATTAGATTCTCCCACTAATCCTACGGGGAATGTGAACTTATTGTATTCATTTTATAAATCAGGAAACTCAGGGCCCAGAGGGGTTAAGTACTTTGCCCAAGATAAACTGAGCTACTGAGAGGCAGAGTCTAGACTTGAACTCTGGTCTGGCTAAATCCTTTGAAATACCTACTCTTAGCTACCAGGCTCTATCTACTACAGCGATTCTCAAAGTGTGGTCCCTGGACCAGCATCTGCAGCATCACCTAGGAATTTGTTAAAAATGCAAAGTCTCTCATGTATGGAAATCAGAAACTCGGGACAAGGCCCAGCAATCTGTATTTTACAAAGCCCACCAGCTAAGCCTGATGCTCACTAAAGCTTAAAAACTGCCCAACTGAACTGAAAATTTACCTAGAAGGCCACATTCTACTCATTTAACCACACTTAGTTTTATAACTTGAATTTGAAAGTTTGTGGTGACTCTGATCTTTCTTCATGGGGAGAGAGAAAAATCCCAGACATGAAAAAGTCAGGTTTCTATTTCCTTCCCTGAAAAAGGCAAGGTGATTCCTGTCAACCCTGGTGAAGGGATTAGAGAGCTGCTGTTTTAAAATATAAACAAGAGGGAAATATTTTTAAAAACCCTTTTGCAGTACAGCTAAGTTATTGTGGTTAGACATAAAGAATAAATAGATTAAGAAGATACTGAAATTCTCCTAGAGCTTTAATATAATAACATTAATTATCTAATAAAGCAATAGTTAAAATTGGTGCTACACGTGTGTGTGTGTGTGTGTTTTTTTTTCTTCAAAAAAGAATGTAAATCTGTGCACCTTTGCCTGGCACATATATCAGTGAAAACAGTATTTCCCAGGTAGCATTATCAATGGAAGTTATCATTGGCTTTCTTTGGTTTAAAAAATAAAAATCCTTTCAGGTTTATAGCTCATGCTGCCTACAATGTGACCTTGATCTGTTTCAAGCTTATCTTTAGTCAGTAGCACTGTGCAACTCTGCAAATCAGTCTATAATCTCTTTAATATTCTCCTGCACGTGCAGTTTTAAAGCTCAGTCATTGGCATGGAAGTCACTCATTACTTCAAGGTCTCTGGAGATACCACAGCTGGTCAGAATCAAGGTTTTCACAAGGTCAGTGGGGACATATATGAGTACTACGTTAAATGCTGCATAAAACAGGTGGATTTCTCTACAGGTGCATATTTACCTGAGACAGGCAATAAGCGGTTTTTAGCTGTATGGAAATGAAGTAAAACAAGAACTACCTCACTCACCACACTGCACCACACCAAAAGTAAACTAAGCACATTTCATTTGGAAACCTTGGCTAAATAAAAAGAGTCCATGGTCTGGAATAACACATGATTCACTGTATTATCCAAGGGTGCTCTCACATGTCTGAGTCTACAGGCAGTGAAAGGAGGGATGTACCTTGTCATCCCTCCTTTCAGAAAAAGGTGTAGAGAGGCAGTGAGCTAATAGATAACAGCATCGGTTCTTGTAATTAATACAATGAAAATATGGGCTTCACTAATCTTTCTCCTCCAAATACATCGATATAAGGCCTATGCAAAGCTACCAGCACTCAGGAATGTTGGAAGGCCAAAGGTGCTAAGTCTGGCCACCATCATTCATAATAGGTCTAAGGAGTTATCTATACACTGTTTTCTTTAGTAAAACCTTATTTGAACATCAAGTCCCATAACTTCTTTAACGGGAAAATCAGAGATTTTTTTTAGACCCTGGCTGTTATGATAATTCAGTATGCATAAAAAAAGGCTAAGATGTGCTAAAGAAAATTGTGTTGTCCATCAAAGAGATTCCTTCTTTCTTACATTTCTTCATTCATTCATTTACTCAATATTAACAGAGCAAAAACATATGCCAGGCAGTATCTAGAAAATGCCAACCAGCTCCACATGTCCTCCCCAACAGCCCCCAACAAAACAAACAGCAACAAGCAGAATATAATTTGGTGGACATGAGTGAAAATGCCAGATGATTAAATTACTGGAGTACACTTCCAAAGAAGATTTTGAATTGTCAACAGTGAGCAAGGCTAAGTCCTTAGTTGGCTGGTCAAGTACCTATCTGCCTGAAAGCAGTAGTCAAGACCTCTTCAGGTCTCTTGATCTGTGCTTTGCAATTGCATTTAGAATAAGAGATTAAATGCAAATTGACCTCTGCCAAATATCTTCTCTAACCAATATAAGAAGGCCACTAAGATTCCATTTAATAACAGACAAATACAGTCACTCATAAAGGTGAAAATGAACACTTTACCTCCTGCTATCTACAATGTACTAAGCATTCTGTGTATATATTAACTCATTAAATCTCATTCACGACCTTCTGAAATTCATTCACAACTTTATGAATGAATGCATTAAATCAAAAGGTAGTGAATTTAACTGCAAGTCTTCATCCAGATGGTTAATACTATTGGGTCAAAATATCTATTGACATCCTTCAGTGGTCAAAATCTAACTTACCCTTGCCATATCCACCAAGAAGTTCTCAAATAATTTCCAAATGTGGTTACTTGTATAGATTTCTTTCATTTCCACTTCAGTGTCAACATAACAGTGATTAACAAAGTTCACATAAGCAATTTTGACCTGTGCAAGTTTCAAATACAAAAGAAAGTTAGTTTTCTTTATTGATGACTTTGAAATATCAATTATGAAAGGTTAATATAAAATCTGTTAGTTTTCATGGTAGATCATAGCATAGTTTTGTCTATCCAGAAAGCATTCCCGTTTCTCTTCTTTTGCTAAGAGTTCACTGACCTAGGGGTGAAAACATGGGGCCAAGTACTCCATCCGCCTGGGCCCAACAATTGCTGTGAGAAAGAACTTTATGCAAAACAAGCCTATCATATTTGAGATTCTAGGAGTCAAAAGCAACCCCTCCTTCCTCTCCCATTCCCTTTCTTTCTTCTCCCCTCTCCTTCCCTGACCCCTCATCCCTTCCCCATCTTGAGCACCTGTTTTATGCTCAAAAACATACTTAAAGTTCAACTAAAATTTCAGTTTGATAACAATGCCATGTTTAGAATTTAAGAGTTGTGTAGTAGCTTCCACTAAGCTAGCAGTGGCTATAGTTCTTAAAAGTTTGTCATCTTTCAGAACTTCCTACAGAACTTATTAATAAGTAGAGCTTTTATGCTCTTTTAAATTTTCCAAATTACATAAACACAATTACTTGACTAAGTACATGAGTTCCCGCCCTCTTACTCCTCCTCTTCCTTCTTCTCAACAACTCTTTCCTTTTTCTCTCATTGCTAAAATGAAACAAGGTAAACCTTAACTTCAAAAAACCATCTTCTCCAGGTCTGTAGAGGAAAATTATACCCAGAAGAGAATGAGGCAGAAAGATGAAGGAAAAAGGGATAAGAAATAGAATAAATTCTGACACTCTTTCAACCTCTGGATCCATCTGAACAACCATCCTTCAAATTACTACGTACTGGAGCCAATAAAATTCCCTTTTTTTATTTAAACTAGTTTATGTTAGGTTTCTGTCACTTGTAACCAAGAGAGTCCTAATAAAACATTAAAATATTTTGACCAAATAATATTTCAAGACCATTCAAAAATATTTAAATTACTTTTTCTCTGAGAAGAAATAAGCTCACAGTTTACCCCCAAAAATGTATCCTATTTTAAGATACAGATGTAGTAAAATTCCTTTCCAGAATTAGTGAAATTCCTCATAAAGGATTGGGATGAATTTCACTAACATACACCATTTCTAAAGTACATAGGACAGTAATTTTTGTTTTGCATTTTTTTATTTCCTTCATTATGAAAATCTGATGAATGCTATAAATCTCTCTGAAAAAAATACGTAGACATAAAAAATCCTATGAACAATTTCAGGGACTCATGGAATCCAAATTGGAACCATAAAAAGTTTGGGACAGCTTTCATGCCCTTGGTGCTTCTCTGTACCTCACTGATCCTAAACAAATCGTCAATGGCAGACTGCCGGTGTCAAGGATGGCCACAGGGTACGGAGACGCGGGCCACTCAGTGCATTCGCACAACTATCATGACAGCAGCTAAAATGTACTCAGTGTTTCCTATGTGCCAAATACCCTCAGCATCTTGTATGAATTATTTACTTTAATCCTCCAACAATACTATCAGGTACATACAATAATTATTCCACCTTAAAATTGTAGGAATTTAAGATTAAAAAGGTTAAGTAACCTGTTGGAGTCAGCCACACAACTAGAATGTAATGTATCCAGGATAAAACATTCTTTAATTCGTTTGTGCATTCATTTAAAACTTATTTATTGAGTGTAGGCTCTGGCTTAAACAATAAAACAGTGAAAAGAAACAGATCCAGTTGTTGTTACTCTCATAGAGCTTACAATCTTGGGCATGGGCATGAGGGTTACAGGTCTTTGCTAACTAATAAAATGGAAATGTCAAATTTCAAATTATATATTCTTACAGACTGTACTAAGGGAGGCCAAGGAAGTCTTCCCTGGAGAAGTAAGGCTTGAATCAAGATCTAAAGGATAAGGAGGAGTTACTTAGATGAATGTAAGACGTAAGAGTGGTAGTGTCAGAGGGAACTACATGTAGGAAGAAATATACCCAGAATCAGGCTCTCAAGTAAGGACAGAACCCAGGGATTCCATCATTAGACTAAGCTTCCCCTCTTTGTCATCTTATTTCAGACCAATCAGACATGAATTACTCTTGGAGTGACATGTCGACAATTCCACAAAATTTCACAAAAATATGCTTTCAAGTCCATCACTACCATAGGATTATCTAAAAGTAGGGAATTTCCGTTAACCTCATCTGACACCTTTTTAAGTTACTGTGATTTTAAATGTTTGACTCCATATCTTTTTCAGTGTATCACACATTTATAAGCTTTGGAACAACATACAACAGTAGAAAAGAAAGAAATTATTGCAATGTACATTCCTAGATGCCTCATTAATAGAAGCCTATTGGCAGACAACCAGCTGCTACTGAGACTTTTTCTATCATCAGAGCCAAACCAGGACAGAGGGTAAATGACGTGGGAATAAAGCAAACTGTGTGTGCATATTTTCAAGAATGCATCTATTCCATAAAACCAGGTAAACCTGCAGAGTCTTTTATGTGGTCCTGCAGCACTATCCTAGCCTCTCCAATCAATGATTATGAATCATTTTTGAAGCACCTGTTTTATGCTCAAGTACCTACTAAAGGTTCAAGTAAACCTTTCAGTTTGATCATATTGCCATGTTTAGAATTTTAAGAGAGCTGTCTAGTAGCTTCCACTAAACGAGCAGTGGCTATACTTCTTAAAAGTTTCTCATAGGCTGGCTGCGGTGGCTCATGCCGGTAAATCCAACACTTTGGGAGGCCAAGGTGGGTGCATCACCTGAGGTCAGGAGTTCGAGACCAGCCTGGGCAACATGGTGAAACCCCGTCTCTACTAAAAATACAAAAATTAGCTGGGCGTGGTGGCACATGCCTGTGATCCCAGCCACTCGGGAGGCTGAGGCAAGAGAATCACTTGAACCTAGGAGGCGGAGGTTGCAGTGAGCTGAGATTTTGCCTTTGCACTCCAGCCTGGGCAACAGAGCAAAACTCTCTCTCAAAAAAAAAAAAAAAAAAAAAAAAAACTTTATCATCTTTCAGAACTTCTTTTAGAACTTCTTATTAAAAAGCAGACCTTTTATGCTGCTTTACATTTTCCAAATTATATAGTTAAATACAATTCCCTGACTAAATATACGATCTCACTATAAATATTAGTATGGGGGACTTCTGGCACCTAGATAAACTTTAAAAATTAATAATGATTCTATTAGAGCTGCCAAGCTTTTGCCAGGCTTACCTCAGGGATGCAGTCGTCATGGGTCACCACCCTCACTATGTCGTCCAGCGGGAGAAGGGAATTACACTTGATTTCAGTGTAGACATTTTTCCCCTCTGTGCATGCTGCCAGCAGCTCCACCAGGGTGATGTGGTAGGCTAAGGGGCCACTCTCGTCCCCTCGGTCTCTCTCTGAACACATCATATGGAGAAGGATTGGAAATGACGCTCTATCATTGTAAAATATCAGCACATCTTCACCCCCATTTATCAACTGAAATGATAATAAAAGAGTCTACATAGCAGTCCAAACATTTATCCTTGCAGTTAATTCCAAAGGCTTGATATATCTGGAAACACATGTATCTCTTTGTAAAAATATATATAATATGGCAAAAGCAGAGCTAAGCTGGGGGAGGGTGGTGAAAAGATTATGATCTCATGCCAAGGAACCAGCTATGAATGCTATCAAAATCAGTTGGGGCGATGTGGAAGCAGCAGATGAGGCAAGAATGAAACAATAAGGATGATAGTAAATTGTTCATCACACTGAAATTAAACCTGTAACAAAATAAAGTTACTTTCCTCTACCTTTTTTTGGCGGGAAGACAATGGCCAAAAGCACAAGAAATCTCATACTTTTACTAAAGCAGAGTAAAATATCCTCATCCATTGCAATAGTGACTACATAAGCAAGTACGTCGAGCTAATTACAGCTCTACAAAAGTCTACAAAATTCCATGTGTCATAAGAAGGCATCAGGAGAGAATGAAGGTAAAAGCAGAGACAAGAGAAATAAGTAGAAAACTAAGACCAAAAAAACAAGAGAAACAAAGATATGAATAGGTAGGGGCTTTTAGGACATAAATTTTCCATCATATTTTGTTTATATAATTTTAGTAGAAAATTCCATCAGATGGCAGTTTTATTGCTCAAACTCCAAAATATCTTATTGTCTATTATCAGTACCAATTTTCTAACCCCAGTGTGAGACATGTTGGTAGGTAACTAAGGATATACAATTTTTTCTCTATGTATTATATTTAAAGTGGCAACATATTTAAATCTATAAGCCAATTAGCTGGCTTACTTTGAAAGTTTTGTTGAAAGAGAATGTATATCTATCAAAAATATGTACTACATATTAACATAGTACAATATTACAAATACTTCTTAGTGCACAGAAACACTTCACCCAACAGTGTCATAGGGATGGTTTCACTGTCTGCTGCTTCCCCATTCTAATTCTTCCCTTGCCGATCATAACGCAAAATCCAGTTAGTTCTCACATTTCCAGACAATGAAGAGCTAATGTGAAGGTAAATGCAGAGAAGAAAAAGGTGCATTTTACAAGCTTAAAATGTTCCTTAAAATGTTTAATAATAATAATAATTTACATTTAAAAATTCAAGGCTTTAAGCTAAATTAATTTTAAGATTTCTAAGTGGCAGGAGGGACTCCTTGAAGCATTATGGAAATTTCCTCCATTCCCAAATTTAAGGTATATACTAATGAAAATGCCCAGAAACCAATAAAAATCTACCATGTAACTATTTGGTAGCCATAGGTGGAAGCTCCCTTAATCCATATGGGCCACTAGAGAACCATTTGGTCACAGAGTGGTGATTTAATCAAAGGGCTCTTTAAGCTGCTACTTCTCCAATGTATCATACTTGCTTCCTAGTAACTTACTCATTACATAAACATCACTCAATGTCAAACATAAAACTGAAAAAGGCAAATAAATAAAGTACCTTCATCTATTCATTTGCTGAAATTTATAACTTACTCTAAATAATAAGTTTCCGCTGGGCGCGGTGGCTCAAGCCTGTAATCCCAGCACTTTGGGAGGCCGAGACGGGCGGATCACGAGGTCAGGAGATCGAGACCATCCTGGCTAACACGGTGAAACCCCGTCTCTACTAAAAATACAAAAACTAGCCGGGCGAGGTGGCGGGCGCCTGTAGTCCCAGCTACTCGGGAGGCTGAGGCAGGAGAATGGCGTAAACCCGGGAGGCGGAGCTTGCAGTGAGCTGAGATCAGGCCACTGCACTCCAGTCCGGTCGACAGAGCGAGACTCCACCTCAAAAAAAATAATAATAATAATAATAATAATAATAAGTTTCCACATGTAAAAAAAAAAATCACTGTTGGGTAGTTTGTATTACTTAGTTTGATTCTCTTCAAACTCTTCTACAAATAGTAGCAGAGAACACCCATTCTATATTTCAGAAACAGAGCAATAAAGGCACCGGAAAAGCGCAGTTCAATCTGTCTTTCTTATAACATTGGAAACTCAAAAATATAAAATTGTGTCACTTTCATTCCAAATAATCGATAACATTTCATAGGATTTTACCCATTATTTAAAATACACAAATTTGTTATAGGTCAAAAAGAAAAATATTAGGAAAATCATGAAACCAACTTAAGATATGTTGCTTCACTATATTAAAGCAAAATATATTTGCACTTGAGAAGTCATGATTAAATTAAATAACTTCTCAAACCTATGTTGTTGGGGGTTTTTTCACTCTAATAGAAAATATGTATTTGAACATACTGTTTATGTGAAGCTGATAAAAGGCAAACTGAGAACATACCTCTGTCATTACCATATCCTGGCATTTCTTCACATATTTACCATCTGCTTTCACAATTGTTTGCAAAAACCTCAGGTACTCCACGTGGCGGCCATGTGTCTCAATGCAGTGCACAAAGTGCTGTACAACTCTCTCGCTAATTTCGTTGCACAGATGGTAATTGTTCATGAAGATGTGCCGCATGGTTTCTGCTTCAAGGAGCTAAACACAGAGGAACGTGCCCTTGTAATTCTGACAAGATCAATTTTCTATTCTACAGTACTTAGACTAATTGCCCTGTTTGTGATCAGTTTTATATTTTATACGAAGCCACAGTGAATTTTCTGTGCAAGTCTTTCAAAAAATGCAATGAGATCATTAACCATTAAAAGAAAACTGAGTTCACAGAGGAATTTAGTTGGAGAAAGGAGCTTATTATCATAAAGTGCAACATAATGGCAACAGTATTCTCAAGATTAATTATGAATTCAAAGTTAGGTCTTCCATAAAATCTGTTCAAACACATTTACAGACAAGGGCAAACTCCACCTCTGAGTTTTCCATATTTACCTTACTCAGAGTATTGTGAGTTAGTTCTTTGTTCTACCATATCTTTTTCCTAACATTTAACTATATACATATAAAAGACGTTGTCATTTGCATGTAAAACTTGTGCAATTTTTCAAGTTTCTTTAAAAGTTTCCTTAATGGAAAAAAAAAAAAAAAGATACTCACTTTTGGAGAGATAATTTCCACAAGGAAAAAAAAATGCAGCAATGAAGTGTAACAAAATTCTCTTCAAGAATGTTACTAAGACAAGTTTGATGCACACTTTACTAGAAATATTAGAAGCCACTAAAATACTTACACCTGGAGTTAAAAACAAATTCAGATGTTTATGAAGAAGAACTTGATTCTGTGGATTTCCTCGACAGAAATTCTGCAGAAACGTGTGGGCTAGATTCATTACTTTGTTCATCTTTTCATCGTTCTGTAAGTTAAAGAATAGCACATGATAGAAACAAACACAGAAGACTGCAAATGTTATGCAAAAATCTGTCCTTTCACCCACATACCATTTTTCTCTCTGCCCATCTTTCCTCTCCTTTCTCTGTGTCCTTTATGTTTCACACCTCTCCCAGTTTCCCCTCCTGTCCCTCTTCTCTGTTCTCTAAATCTTTCTCACCTTCTCTGTTATTCCTCCTGATTCTATTCTGCTCTGTTCTTCCAATGCCCCCTTTGTTTCACAGCCCTTCTTTCTCCCCAATCTTTCCAATTGTTCACCACGTTTCCCCATCTCTGTACATAGCCACCTTTTCCTCCTCTGCTTCATCCCCACACTCCCTCTGTCCTCCTTTCCTCTCTGTCCCTATCTTTCTCTCTTTCTCCTCCCTTCTCTGCTGTACTCCCCAGTACCCATAATTCTTCCCTTCCTTTAAATGTCTCATTTTGCAGTTATATATCTCCATCATTCTGCTTCTTTTCTTCTTTGTCTCTCTTTCCCCACTCTATTTCTCTCTCTTTCTCATACATCTTCCTTCCTACTCTTTCTCCCATGTCTATTCCATCTCCTCTCTTCTTCTCCTCTTGTCCCATCTATTATTTCTTCTGCTCCCATCCCCTTTTCTCCTGCTCTGCTCTCACTCCGTTTCCTCTCCATTCAAACTTCCTCTCTTCCTCCACTCTGTCAGTCATCTCTGTATATGTATTTATTACTCACTCATCTCAGTTCTTCCTCTCTCCAATCTCTCTGTCCCTTCCTCTTGCTATTTACCTTGTCTCTTATTTCCAACTATTTCTTTTTCTTTTCCTCTCTGCTTTCTCTGCTATTTTCTCCTCCTTTTTGTCCCCCTGTTTCTTAACAATCTTAATAATGAATATCCTTATTCGTTGCCATTTTCCAAAGTCCCATACTAAGCTACTATCATTTGTTTATAAGAATCTTAACAAGAAACTTAAGTCTTAAAATTCACAGAGAAACAAATTTGTCTTCTTAAAAGTGATCTTGTGACAATATCAGTGAAACTACCTAAAATTTCCCTGTGTAGTTGACTGTACCATTTGTCACGTGGTCATTGTTAGAAATTCAGATGGACTCATGTTTTGAGTGGAATTTTATGTTAATATTAAATAAATTTCTATATGCACCCACACATATGCATATTCCCCAGCTTTGCCTATTTAGAGAGGCTATGGAGGCAACACCCCAAAGCAATGAGCCCACTCAGTTCTCAGAACTTTGCTCCTAAATACCATTCCCCACCAAACAGAAATGGGGCTTCTTAAAGAAATGGCTGATTCTAGAGTTGAAGCAAGAAAAACACAAGATGAGCCCGGAACATTTTATTGTGCCAGAAAGCAAGGAAGTACTCAAAGAATGGTGGGGGTATGTTAGAAGACAGATAATCTAGCTCAAAGGAACTTCACTGGCCAAATCTGAGACACTCTGGAAATCAAAATAAATAATGATAGAACCCTTTATAACCTATGGAATAAAATGAACATATACAAACCCATACTGATAAAAATAAACACAGTAAATGAATAAGTTGAAAGTTTCATGAAGAATGGGATATTAGTTTCACAGAACTGCTCTACAAAATACTTGTTAATTACAAAGGAATTACAAAGGGAAAATCAGAGAAGCCTGGCAGACACAACCTCAATCAATTGATCAAAGTGAACATCGTCAGTCATGGGACAAATCAAAATTGTGCACCAACTAATAGGAAGCAATGAGACGAACTTAGCATTACTCCTGTTATGCTCCTGCCAAATATGCGCAATTGTGTTAATCAGGAGGAAGCATCAGATGATCCACATGAAGGGATATCCTTCAAAATAACTGGCTATTTTTAAGAGTGTCAATGTTATGGGAGTTCCCATAACATTTAAATAAACATGACAACCGAACAGTGCATGATTCTGAAGTTGATCTTTTTTTCAAGCCGAAAACAATTGGGACAAAGGGAGAAACCTGAGTAGTGTGTAGGGACTAGGTGGTGGTAAAGCACCACGCTCTTTCCTGATTTGGAAGGCTCTAGTGTGGTGATGTGGTAGTGTACCCTTGTTTGTCGGAAACATACACAAAAGGGCTCAGGGGTGATGGGGCACCTGGTGGGTGATTTATTCTAAAATAATTAAGAAAGAAAAAATTTCTTGGAACTTTACGAAACATTTTAAACTGTATCAAAATAACAAGCTAAAGAACAAAAAATAACCAGGACTAACCTTTTCGTAGGGTATCTGGAGAAGATCCAACACCACTGAATGTGCCCCCATGTTTTTCAGTAATCGTTGATGCTGAATCCGACACTTTGTATTCTGTACACAGAGTTTACTTAGCCTAATCAAAATCTTTAAAAGGAAGAGGGAAAGCATCAAATATAACAAATAACAATATTAAGTATAATTTATAAGCAAAACTTATTTGGCATGCAAATATAAAACTATATAAGAATATTTTGCGTCTGCTGACCTCCTTTACAATCCGGTAGTTATTGCTCTTGTTGCTGTCAATCTGAGGTTTCTTTGTTCCATCCTGTACTGGACTTAAAATGTTCGACTCCTAAAAGGAACACAAATATGTACTTTTACGCCATTTGTAGCTTTGTGGTAAATTTATTTCTTTTGTATTAAATAATAAATATATTTTGTAATTATTTTGTAATAAATCTATTATTCAACTTAAATGGTTCTTTTGTACTTTTTTATTGCATAAAATGTTCCTTGGCTTGACTGAGCCATGCAAATTACCGCTACCCAGTGAGAACACAATGACAAGTTAACTAGAATGACCTAGAGTTATGAGTTAAACTGTAAAGTTTTCATACATATTATTAGTGCATATCCATAAGAGACATATATACCTCAGACATGCTGTGGCTTTATATTGCCTATATGAGAAGAAACAGTGAAAATACAGGGCATAAAAGATATAATTTAATCACTGGGAATGAACTGCAAGAAAAAAAGAGTGATGGAGCAGATGATCGTAGCTGAGCACATCATAGAGAAGGGAGCAAGGAACAACTTAACGCAACAATGCTCTGACAGGTCACCATGGCATCCTGAAGAGTCACGACTCAGGGCCAACATACAGAACCATGAAAATGAAGAAAGAAAAACAAAAAGCAAATTAAAATAAAATGTTTAAGTTATCAAATTAATGAAGCTTATTAAGGAAACCTGAAACACCAAAAATACTTAATTATAATAACTATTATCTGTAGCATCGTAAATATGGGGAGTGGACATATTTGAAACATCAACTACTGGCGTCACCTTATGAAAATCAAACACCAGTGACAATTCCATTCCGAACATTTATGAAGATGTCATGCACACCTGGTACTAGACTACGGTGAATGGATCTAAAAGAGATGCATAGAAGATATGGTCCTTCTCACAAGAAAATTACAGTCTACCTAAGAAAACAGGGAGAAATATATCAATAAGGATTGGAACTGGGCAGAATTCACTATTCAGAGAGAGACAGAAAGAGAACAGCTGCAGCTTTAGACAAGTGCTATGAAGGAGGTCAAGTGTACGGCAAGGTCTAGAAGGATGAAAATTGTCTAGTTAGGCATAAAGGATGTCTAGCTGAGCAGGGAAAAGCCTTGCCAGGTGAAGAAGAAGTCACCTTAGCCAAAGGTACTGCAGCAAGAACAAGCACACTAGTTATACGGAAAACGGCAAGAACTGACAGTGTCCACTGCAAAGACTGGGCAATCAGAGTGGGGTCTGATGGCCTCCCTCATTTACAATCCATGCAAAATTGCACTTGGGAGGAATGTCAAGTTCAACATAGGTCCAAAACTCCTGACCATAATGATGGTGTTAGGCACTTGCCGTGAAAGGGGACCCTAGTTTAAGCTCAGGAGAAAGTTACAAAGATACAGGAAGCCAATTGATACAATTTATTCGTCCCAAGTTGCTTCTCCTACTGTGCTCCAGGACAAATCACAAAATTAATAAACATCAAGAAAGAAAAAAACTACTTTCCTTGTTAATCAGACAGTTCTGATGAAAGGCTTCAAGCAGCAGAGTGACTTAATCCATGTTGAGCCAGCACACTCCTCACTCAGCTTTATATTTTTCTTTTGCTTCTTTTCTGGCAAATATTGTCCTGATGTTCCCAGTCTCAACTTCAGTTTAACAAGTGACCTCCTCCTCCCATTTTACTGAGCAGACAAAAATTCCTCTACATGGACACTTTCTCTTTTCCATCCAAAAATTTCCAGTGATATCCACAAACCTGTCTATCTTCCCTACTGTGTCTCAGAGAACAAAATTTTTGATGCATAAAATCAAAAATTCCATCTCCTCTTCCTCGTCTCCCTGCTTCATCCCTGTTTCTAGTACAACAGCAGGTTGTACCCTTTAATGACTCTTTCTCATCTCTTAGCTTCTACCTTGCTGACCACTTGTCACTCATACTCACTATAATTGGAACTGCAAAAAGTAAAAGATCCAAACACTGAAAGCCTTCAAAACATCACTAAGTTAGACTCCCGAGGTGTATCGCCTAGCTATCATAATGAATATTTAGACAGAAACGAAAGCAGTCCAACCACCACTCCAGGGAAATAAAAGAGAGAAAAGAATGCAGGATATTACCAGCGAGACATTAACCATGAAGTGAATCTTGAAAATTATAGGACAGGCCGGGTGCGGTGGCTCACACCTGTAATCCCAGCACTTTGGGAGGCCAAGGCGGGTGGATCACAAGGTCAGGAGTTCGAGACCAGCCTGGCCAACATAGTGAAATCCCATCTCTACTAAAAATACAAAAATTAGCTGGGTGTGGTGATGTGTGGTGCCTGTAATCCCAGCTACTCAGGAGGCTGAGGCAGGAGAAACGCTTGAATCTGAGGGGCAGAGGTGGCAGTGAGCCGAGATCACACCACTGCACTGCAGCCTGGGCAACAGAGCAAGACTCTGTCTCAAAAAAAAGAAAAAAAAAAAAAATTATAGGAGAAAGTGTTAAACTATATATGAAAGTAAAACCAGTGTAGAAGAGAAAACACAACCCAGTGGCTAAGATGAATGAAAACTATTTAGATGAAAAGAGGCTACAGGTCAGAGTATGAAACAAATAGATTTGCCATTTGATAGCAAAAATAATTTATTGATGAGAAGTAGAAACTGGGAAAGCTAGAAATATAATTGCATTTCCTTTTTCTGATCACAAAGGTGAAGGCTGGATTTTTAAAAGACCATTTCATTTTTTTCTGTAAGAGAAGAAATACTAAAACATACACACAAACACACACACACTTGTACCACAAACCAGGATTAAGATATTACCAGCTCTAAAGATTGACAAAGCTCCTTAGTTAGAAAAGAGATATTTTTGATATATGTCAACTTTAAAGAAAACTGTTACAAAGGCAGGCAAAGCTTTGGTAGATATCCTTAAGCCTGTTTTTCAAGCAACAATCTGAAGAAAAAGCAAGTGTCTTGTTTTAACAAAAGTAATCTTAGGTAAAATATACTACATGACAAAAAGTTATGCTCTTTAGTTCAGCCCAGGTGAAGATATATACAATGCTAAACTCTGTATGTGTGGGAATTATGAAAAATAGTGATTTTGATTTAAAATTGCTAGCAGTCAACAAAAGGCAGCAACATTGGAAAATTCAATAAACAACCCCTTTTAATTTCAGAAAATAATTCAATTTAATTAAATTGAACAAAAACCCATGGAACATCTGGATGATTCCAAAGCAGTGATCAAGGTAATTTAAGAAATATATAAACCATATAACTACAATTAGATTTTGTTTTCTAATTCTGATGCCAAAATGGTCTAAATAAAGGTGCTGCAAAAGTTTTCCTTCTGAAAGAGCTGAAATTGGCTGTATTCTTTATGTCTTATACAATGCTTTACATTCTATAAACTTTAGCCCTACATCACTGGTCTAATCTATAAAACCTTGAATTTATTCTAATGACAAAATATTAGAAAAGTGCAAAATGTAGAAGTATAGCTTATGCAGGATGCCAGAGCTGAATGGGTCCAGAAAAAAGAAAAAAGTGCGACACTTAGAACAGTGTCAGGCTTGTAGCACATCTCCAAATGATCCTTTTGACAATAGTGATGAAAACTAAATACGGTGCTCCAAATGTCCTTGCACTTTATTGTAACTGCTTCCTATCATCTGGAGAACTTAAATGTATTTCCCCTAACAGAATATGGGAAACAGCTTAGTTCAGTGATTTTAGAGGTAGTTAGATTTTTAATTGCATAGTATATACCATAACATAAAACAGTAGGTTCAAAAACAAGAGAGCAAGAAGAGTCTAGAAATTGGGTGGGCATCAGGGTTCTAGGCAGAGACACAAAGACTGAATATTGGTTCTAAAGATAGTTTCTTTTTTTTTTTTTTTCATCAGGTAAGGAAACTTTTATATCAATAGCAAAAAATGATATAAGAAAGTAATATTATGTGAACTATATGGTAAACCAAATTTTAGCACTGGCTAGGTACGATAACTCACGTCTATAACCCCCATACTTTGGGAGGCCAAGGTGAGAGGACTGCTTGAGGCCAAGAGTTTGAGGTTAGCCTGGGCCACATAGAAAGACTCTGTCTCTATAAAAAATAAAAAATAAAAAAACATTTACTAGTTGGGCATGGTGGGCTCACCTATAGCCCTAGCTATTTAGGAAACTGAGGCAGGAGGACCATTTGGGCCAAGAGTTTGAGGCTGTAGTGAGCTATGATTGTGCTAATCACTCCAGCCTGGGCAACAGAGTGAGACCCATCTCAATAAATAAGTAAATACTGGCACTAATTAATGGGAATCCAGCTCCTTAATTTAACCAAGTGCAATCATGCTTTTAAAAATAGAATTTTCCAAATCCTACAATGTAGAGCTGCCTACATCTGCAGCTGCATGATTAAAATAGCTTGGTGCATGCCTTCTATTTATCCCTATCCCACTGAAGTTTAAGGAGGTCCATCCTCAGTGAAGTTGCCAAGTCAGCAAGACTGCAAGGCCTTCTGCTCACCATCTGTACTGGTAGCCTTCTCTGGTGTAACCACTCTTTAAACTAGTCCGTGACACCATAAACCACCCACCCTCCCCTCAACATCAGGTGTCAAATGCTTTCCTTCTTCTATCCTCATCTCCCTTCAAAACATACAAAAACATTTTTTTAATAACCAGTCTTTTATATTTGATTCGCCAGATTATAGATCATAATGTAGTTGAAGCTGTTCAGAATAAATACTGCCTCTTTCAGATGACTGAATGATAACCCTCTATGGGATAAGGAGGTATTTTTTTTCTCCCTCCCATCTAATGATAACATCATGTACTAGTCATTCAGGAAGATATCACCCTAGATCTACTTCTATGACCTTGCCTGGAAAGCTACTTTGGACCATCTTGGTATCAGGGTTGTCAGTTTCTGCTTCCCTGGGAAGCACCTAAGGCTGCTTGAAGGCTTGATACAAAATTCACAATGGACAGAAGAGGCTGTGACCAGCATTACTTGCAGATAACTTCCTTCCAGATGTTTCCTCAAGTCAGGGGCAAAGCTCTATCCTTCTAGAGAATACATACACATTCATAACTTTACCCCAAACCTTTTTTCCTTTCGCTCCATAATAAGACAAAATAACGGCATTTTTCTGACTCATTTGATGTCATTTTAGTTAGTATTTGATAATGTTTAAGCTGATGTTCTAGAACACAACCCAAATCTCCTTTACAATCTGCATCTCTGATAAATAAGCTAACAAAAAAAGTTCGTGCCACTGGGGAACTTTGCTTAGATAGGTATTAGGAAAAACTGGAAACGTTTAATGTCACTAGCAAATGCTTTCATAAGAACACATCAGGAACCTAGTGAGGAGCACCTCTCACCGGCCCCTCCACCATCTGGGAAGTGAGGAGCACCTCTCACCGGCCCCTCCACCATCTGGGAAGTGAGGAGCGCCTCTGCCCGGCCACTCAACTGTCTGTGAAGTGAGGTGCGCCTCTGCCTGGCCGCCCCACAGTCTGTGAAATGAGGAGCCCTTCTGCCTGGCCGCCCCACTGTCTGTGAAGTGAGGCGCGCCTCTGCCCAGTAGCCCCACCATCTGTGAAGTGAGGAGCCCCTCTGCCATGCCGCTGTGCAACCCTCCAAGTGTGAAGTGGTAGCCTTGAATGTGATCTTTCCGCGCTCCCCAAGTTTGCATTTTTGACATTAAAGTTTACTTTTAAATTAAAAAAAAAAAAAAAAAAAGAGCACAGCAGGAACCTATTATCATACAGCAATATGTCCCAGAATTTTTCTGATGTAACTCCAGGGATGGCTAAAAACTTACCAGTATTATATAAAATGTAGAAAGCGTGGGCAGCCTTTTGATCAACAGAATGGCATACAAAGCACTGTACAGGAAGTGAAAACAGCAACATAATAGAACCCTTAGAGACTGACTTTGATACTGATACATTGTATGAAGGAAGCTTCCCTAGTCACAATAGGGTTATAGCTCACCCAGTCGGACATGGTTGTGAGAAGGGGGGTGTATATATGAAATGTGTGAGAGGGAGGAATCAGCACTGCCTTTTACACTCACTTGTTCCGCAAGAAATCGTTACAGAAATGTTGTTGCTTGATCTAAAAACAAATGTATGCTTTGATTTGAATGAATCAGCCACTATTATTTCCTCGTTAGCCACTTGCTGAAAAAAAGAAACCACATGAGAACACAGAATCTTCACTAACAACTTGTACTGAATTAAGAACAAGTGGAGGCCAGATGCAGGGGCTCACACCTGTAATCCCAGCACTTTGGGAGGCTAAAGCAGGTGGCTTGCTTGAGCTCAAGAGTTCAAGTTCAGCCTGGGCAATATGGTGAAACTCCATCCCTACAAAAAATGCAAAAATTAGCCAGGCGTGGTGGTGCACACATATGGTCCCAGCTACTCAGGAAGCTAGGAGAGGATTGCTGGAGCCTAGGAAGTCAAGGCTGCAGTGACCTGTGATCACACCAGTGCACTCCAGCCTGAATGACAGAGCAAGACCCCATCTAAAAAAAAGAACAAATAGGAAAGTTAAAAAAAAAAAAAAGTAAGATAGTAACTTATTTATAGCATGAAGGGAAATAGTAAGCTTATGCCAAAACAGTATCAATTTAAATGTGGTTAGAAAACGAGAAGGGAAAAATTCTCATAAAAAAGATCTAATAACCAAGTAATTGAAATAACACATTCTGGAAGTATAATTGTTACATTTAAGAATTTAAATTATAACCAAATAGGATGAGAATGTGTAAAACAAGCATTTTAGTATAAACCAAAAGTTATTTTTCACATGTCTGTCCTGTGAAGGGGCTTGTTAATTGAAACTCATCTGTCACCATCACCTTCAGTGGAATTACCTCAGACATACGTATGGGAATATGTATAGTGACATAAACAAATAAATAAATTATACAATTAGCTTGGAGGCAAAAATAGAAACTGGAGACAAGAAAACAGATTCCATAAAAGGAAAATTCAGGAAAGCACTGTCCAAAACTAACGCATAAAAGCTCTTCATGAAATTACCATAGTGTCCCTGACTGATCAGGTCAAGCTGCAAGATTCTGTCTAGAACACATGGACTGCTCCTGTCCCAGGACATCGGGGTTAGACATTCTACCAGATTGTGTCAAAAGTCAGCCAATCAATTACAAGTTTAGCTGAAGAAACAAGTTTATGTAGAACTATTTTCCCACTGCAGAGAATCTCATACCAACACTTGGAAAGGGAGAAGTTTCTTAATATGTATCCTGCTAGGGGGATTTGCAACTTTGCTTGCTTCTTCAAAGGAAAAAAGATCAGAAGTGGCAGGCAAAGAATGGAATACAGTTTTTGCTTTTAAAAAGTAATGAGATGTGGAGGTAATAGAAAAACCAACAGATAGGGAAGGTGTGCTCAGGGAGAACGAGAGAAAAATCAATGGAGAAGAGGTAAGAGAGGGGAGGGAGGGAAAGCAGGAATTAATTCACACTTAATAAAGTAATATAATTAATAAATAATAAGATACATCTGCAAACTGTAATTCAAACTCCTATGACGAACACCAATACTAAAAAAGTCAAGTAAAAAACTCTTAATAATATCATATCATGCCCAGTGAAATATAAACAATCAAGAGCTTTTCTGACAGGTCTTGTAAGTAGGTATGTTTAAAATAATCATAGAGAGGAATAGCATCCCTCATGCCCGGTGGGCACCTCTGTGGTTGCCATGTGCCATGCAATAGTGTTGAGGATGATATCACAGCACTCAGCACGGATAAGGAAGGATAGCCTTTTCAGGGAAAGGACAGGCTACAAGTCAAGCAACAGCAAGAGAAGAGAAGGCACAGGTCCCCCCTCCTCCCATCTCCCCACACAGGAGTGCTGGGTGCCCTGCTGGATAGTGTGGGTCTAGATTTCCAAGCAACCGCTCCCCCAATGCCACAGTAACTACCTATGGGGCAAGGTGGAGCGTAACCTTCTCAATAAAGGGATACGCAAACTGTTCCAGCACCAGGCAGTGCCTGTTGTTTACAGGAATCTTTTGAACACTTGCCTGTGGCCCATAGAAATTGAACTGTCCCTGCTGAGGGGCAGAAGCCACAGGTCCTAGGAGAAGCCAAAATCAGTACACAGTCCCTTGGAAGAGAGGCACTCCTCATTCTGCAAAAACAGTCCCAGCCACCTCATTGTCCAGACAACCCAGAGTGAGCCCCTAGGGACATTTTTTAGTTAATTCTGCTGCTTACATCACACATCCATTAAAAGAACAAAAATAATTATGATGCAAAAACAGACAGACATGAATCTAGAATAGATGAAAATGAAAAAGAACCAATTAAATAACCTGAAAATGAACTATATGGTCCTTGAAGTTAAAAACTAGATAGATAGTTTAAACATGAGACTTTACATCAGTGAGAGTCTAAGTCAAATTTTTAAAAAGGGCCACTGCACTCTAGCTGGGTGACAGAGCAAGACCCATCTCTAAAAAACAGTAAAGAAAAAGAAGCTGGCAACCAGATATAAGAGAGTAGATAGACAGAGAGATAAATACAAGTATACACACAAATATAGAAGCAAAATCACTGTAAGAAAAATTAACAATCAAAATAAACAACATGAGGAGGAACTTTCCTTTGAAGCACTGCAATGCCCATGTGACCTGCTTCTCAACCCTAAATAAAGCAGTGGATGAACGTAAAGGGTAATCCTGACTTAACCTAGTCGGGTATGGTTTCCTGAGTTAATCTCTCCTTCCTATATTTAGAAGTCAACGCATATTTGAAAGTGATGAATTAGTAATTGCACCTAATGCTACTGATATTGTCAACTTGTTATATTTTAGCCTTTAAGCTTTCAGAAATGATGGTACAGTCTTTTAACGCTGGGGACGATAAGTTTAATAAAGGGAAAAACTATACTATACAATAGATAATAAAGCTCCTACGCTCTAGGGACACGGTGGGCTTAATAGACGACCAAATCCATCCCCTTCTCCTTATTTATAAGAGATCAAGTATGGTAATGGTATAATTTTCGATTATAAACTGAGATTTGTTAGGATTAGTAGACAGACCATCAATTCACATTTATTGTCAACAGAGTATACCAAATTTACTACTGAGGGAAAACACTTTTTTTCCCTCACACTTTTATGTTATGGAGATATTTTTTATTCTCAAAATGAATAATCACATTAAAGTTATCTGGTCTTCTGATATCTAAGCAGGCACAAAGTTAGACCATTATGAGCTGTTTCAGAACAATGCTGATGGTGCTGTGTTTACAGCCTTTGTAAGATTTACTAAACAACAAAGGAGTATTGTTTGTATTGGCCTGCTAGCGTGTGTGCTGCCTGCTACTGGCTGTTTCCATTGATACTGTGATATATTTCATCCTGTTTACAATACATTGCCACTATCTTTGGCTGCTGGGTTATTCCATAATACAGATTATTTGGCTGTATATAAATTAGTAACTTCATAGTTTTTCACTTTTGTTCCCCTTATATTAATCCATTATATAGACACCATTCTCCTGGCTTCCCAATCCACCTATTTGCATACATTTCTACTGCTACCTCACTACTGCATGCTTTCAGAAGCTCTCACCTGCATTTGTACAAGAGCCAGCCTCTTGTTCTTCTGAAGCATTCTGGATTCTGTCAGACTAAATTTTCCAAAATAGTATGCTCACCTCCCTACCCAAGAATCTTCACAGGCTCCTAGTTTCCAGCCATTGCAAATACAAATCGCTTATTCTTGAACTTTACTTCTCTTATTATTCTGAATATGTTAGCTAACTCCTCCCAATCCTTCAGAATAGGACTATGTGCAGAATCTGGAGTAAGGCCTTCTTCCAGTCATCAGGCCCACGCTGGTCTCTCCTTTTTCTGTACCACATAGTTCAGTATTTAATCAACTACTTTGTCACCCCGTTTTTTGGGTGTTCAAGAAGTGTGTTCATTCTCTGAGGGCAAATGGAATATGAGATTTGAGTCCAGATACCAAACTTTAAGAACGGAAAGGAGAAATTCAAGTGTGCACAAAGGCAAGTGAGCATGAAAGCAATAGGACTGAAATGTACACTTTACACAGCATTTCTGGGCCCATAGAAAACAAAGGACAACTCCCAGAGACCCCACCCTCCATCTTCTAATGGAAAAATGTAACCCGAAACCAGATCAGAGAGCTCCAAGCAAGGGCACAAGATAAGTTTCCCTGAAGGCAAATGACAATACTAGATCTGCAACCCAAAGACTAAGTAAACTCTGAGCAAGTGTCTAGTTTGGCGAGCTAAACCCAAGACTCCTGCCTTAAAATAGGTATACAGGAAGGGAGTAATGCGGTCTCAGGCTAGCAGCGCCCCCTGCCAACAGGCAAAGGCAATCACAAATACTCTAAGGAGGAAAACATACCCTATGTCAACCCCAGGACTAATGTCAAAACATAGGCGCTCAAAACCTGCACCCAATGTTTGTAGCAGCTTTATTCATAATTGCCAAAATCTGGAAGCAACCAAGATGTCCTTCAATAGGTGAATGGATAAACAGTACAAGGGACTATTATTCAGCAATAACAAAAAATGAGCCATTAAACTGCAAAAGGACATGGAACAACTTAAACACATACTGCTAAGTAAAAGAAACCAGTCTGGAAAAGCTACATACTGTATAATTCCAATTATATGAAAATCTGGAAAAGGCAAAACTACAGAAATTATTTTAAAAAATCAGTGGTTTCCAGGGACTCAGGGGTCCATAGGGAGAGACAAATAGGTGAAGCATAGAGAATTTTTAGAGCAATGAAGCTATTCTGTTGGACACTGCAATGGTGGATACATGACATTATGCATTTGTCAAAACCTATAACTAAATAACACAAAGAATGAACTTTAATAAATAATGAATTTTAGTTTAAAAATATCGTATCAATATTGGCTTATCAATTACAATGAATGTATCACACTTATCCTAGATGTTAACAATCAGAGAAAAAGAAAGAGGAAAAGAGGAACTATATGGGAACTCTGTGCTTTCTGTGTAATTTTTCTCTAAACCTAAAACTGCTCTAAAAATGAAGTCAATTTGAACAAGATATGAGCACATAATCAAACATGATCAAAAATATAATGAAACACAACATGAGTGAGAATCACAAGAAAATCTCAAGTACATCGGATCTCAGAGTTATTACATATAGACCCTAAAAGAGTCATAGGGAATCACAAAAAAATAGAAAACAACAAAGCATGATCAAAAATGACCAAATATATTTGAAAATAATCAAATTTCAGGTTTAAAAAAATGAAATTTCAGGTATGAAAAAGATATAGTGGCTGAAGTTTAAAAGTAAATTGGTAGAGAAAACTGCAAAGAAGACAGACCTGAAGAGAGACTCAGATGAGTCTAAAGAAATTATCCATATGCCATACAAAGTCATAGGTAGAGAAAATATAAAAAGGAAATGAACAGATATGTACTGTATAGTAATATATTCACTAATAAAGTTTAACAAGCACTTAACTGGAGTTTCAAAGTTAAAGCACCACTATTTAACAGAGCAAACTTCTCAATAGCAGCAATGAAAGCCAGAAGATATGGAATAAAATAAACAGAAGTGAGGGGAAATAATTCACAGTTGATAAACCTTTTTGTTCTGCAGTAAAAATATAATAATTTCAAATTTACAGGCATCTAATGACATAATCTCAAACCACGTGGAGTAAAAATTAATAGAAATGCAAGGGGAAATTGATAAACCTATCATTGTAGTGGGAAATGTCAACAAATCTTTTACTTATTGATATGTCAAGAAAATAAAAATAATATTCAATATATTATTTAAACACAATTAATAAGCTTGATTTGCCAGTCATCTATTAAGAATCCTACACCCATTCACATTCTTCTCAAGCCACACTGGACACTTACAAAATCTGGATGTACAAAAGATCGGAAAGCAAATCTCAATGAATTTTGGAGAAATTATATCATAATAACTAAATTATCTTGTCACAGTTAATTAAGAATTCAATTAACAAAAACGGTAAAATTTGCCTATGCATGTAGAAATTTAAAAACTCACTTCCAAGTAATTCTAAGACAAAGAACTCGCAATGGAAAAATTTTTAATATCTAATATTGAAAAATAAAAAATATCATTTGTCAAAACTCAGGGAATGCAGCTCCTTTGAAGGAAATTATACCACCAATTTTTTTAAAATCGAAAAGTCTGTCAACATAAAGTGATAGAGTATAGTAGGATAAGTATAATAAAATAGCAAACAAATCCAGAATCTCAACAAACCCCAAAACAGACTATGTTTAAAACATGAGTAAAATTCAGATGACCTTGAACATGAATTTGAACTGTGCAGGTCTACTTATACACAGATTTTCTTTTACCTCTGTCCCCCTCGAGACAGCAGGACTAACCCTCCCTCTTCCTCCTCCTCCTGAACCTACTCAGTGTGAAGATAATGAGGATGAAGACCTTTATGATGATCCATTTCCAGTTAAGAGACAGCAAATATATTTTCTCTTCCTCATGATTTTCTTAACATTTTCTTTTCTCTAGCTTATTTTATTGTAAAAATACACTACATAATTCACACAATACAGAAAATATATGTTAATTGACTGTCTATGTTATCAGTAAGGCTTCCAGGCAACAGTAGGCTATTAGTACTTAAGTTTTGATGGAGTCAGAAGTTATAAACAAATTTTCAACTGCGTGGGAGGTTGGCACCCCTAACCATCCCCCAAACACTATTCAAGGGTAAACTGTACATAAAACTCTGGAAAGATTGAGCTGGATAGAGCTAGAGAAAAGAAGACAGCCATAGCAAAACATATAAAGAATGAAAAAGGGGTACAAAGCTATGAATACAGTGGAAACGTAAAAGATAGCAAAAGAATATGAACAAATTTATGCCAATAAATTTGAAGATTTCAATATATGGCTAGAAAAATGCACAACAAATTAACTCAAAGTAGAAAATTTGAATGAATTTATAATCATTAAAAAATTGAATCAGTAGTCAAAATGTTCCCACAATGTAAATATCATGCCCAGTTTTGCAGACAGGTTTTACTAAACATTTATGAACAGATCATTCTAATGTTACACACAAAAAAAGGAATAGTATATAGCTCATTTTATGGGACTAGTGTAACCTCAATACTATCGCTTGATAGGAACAGAGGGAGGGAGGGAGGGAGGGAGGGAGGGAGGGAGGGAAGGAAGGAAGGAAGGAAGGAAGGAAGGAAGGAAGGAAGGAAGGAAGGAAGGAAGGAAGGAAGGAAGGGAGGGAGGGAAAATTACAGGCTAATGTCACTGGCAACACAGATGTAAAATTCTACACAAAGCATTAGCAAACAGAATCTAGCAATGTAAAAACAAATCACCAAGATATTTTAAACCTAGAATGCAAAGTTACTATGGTAGAAGCTCTATTTAAGATTTATGTCATTTATGAATGGATTAAATAAAAAATAATATAATCTTAATAGATGCATAAATTACATTTAATTAAAGTCAATAATAATTTGTAGTTTTTAAAAAGTAAACTAGGAAGAGAATGTGCTCCTTCATAAAGGGTATCTATAAAAGAATGTACAGTAAACATTATGCTCAATAGTGAAATATTAGAACCATTCCCTTTAAAATCAGAAATAAGACAGGGATGCCAATACCACTTCTATTTTACCTTGTACTAGAAAATCCTATGAACACAATAAAGCAAGAAAAAAATAAATAAAAGATCATGTTCAAGTTTGAACTTATAGCATTACCTGACTTGAAGTGAATGAATATTTTTAACCTTATTAATAGGTACACATGAATTGGTAGGAATTAACTATTTGCCTGTATAGAATTTAACTTTATCTAAACAGGAAGAGGAAGTAAAATGTCAAATAAACATAAAAAAAACTCAACCTCATAACTAATTCAGCAAAATGAAAATCACAACGGAGATAATATATCAAGTGTACTCAATGGTCAAAAGTGGGAAAGTAAGAAAAACACCCATGATAAGGATGGGGAGTAGGAGAACGCTCGTACACTAGTGAAGGGAAAACAACTGGCATTGTCTGGTAGAGGAGAACATACTGCATATGTTACTCCTATGTAGATATCCCGAAAAATCTCCCGAACATGTGCACCAGGTGACATACAACAGCTTTCACAGTAGCACTGCTTTTAGTAGCAAATTTTCTTTTAAAACACCCAAACCAGAAAGAGCCCAAATGTCCATCCACAGCTAACTGGATAAACATGTGCATAAATGTAATAATATATATTAGAGAAAATGAATGAGTTGCAGTTATACATCAACAGGGATAAACAATGAAAATATGTACAAAATAGGCTAAATAAATATTCCTCATATATTTCTTATGTTTTAGAAATACAGACACATGATAAAACTACTAAGCAAGGAAATGGTTAAAATAAATTCATGACAGTGGTTTCCTCTGTTATATAGGGAGGGACCACATCAACTTGTTCCTGGCAATACTCTATTCTTTAAGCTGTACCTTAATATCAACAGAATATGCTACCTCAGGTGGTACTGAATTTCCAGCCACAGAAATTTGCTTTGTTTGAAGAAATAATGTCACTCAGGGGAGATATTTAGAGATAGAGAACACATATATCACATAGGGAATTGAAGGTGATTATCCCTACAAGGATCTTGTGACTCTAAAATTTCATAATTCCATATCCACCATAGTAAACAACAGAGTGTGATACACACAAAAACAAACAATAATTACAACAAACACTGACTGAATGCTAATGTTGAAAAACACTGTTGGTTGCTAACCAACATTCTTTTTTATTCTTCTCTGCTAGAAGAATCCAATTTTGTTTAGCCATCTATCCTTCTCCCATGTAACTCAAGGTGGTGTATCCTAGCTTGAGGGACATCTTTTACTTAACCTAAACTAATCCTGTACTCCACTGGTATAGAGTTTTAACATCTGGCCCCGTTCTGGCCAAAGAGACATGAAATAAGGTGAGGGATGTCTAAGAAAGGTTTCCTTGCCCCTAAACAGGAGACCCAGAAACAGGTATTCTTTCTTGATGTTGTCGTACACAGATGTGATATCTAGAATGCTACTGCCATGATGCCGTCAGGAGAAAGACTGGCTTCAAAACTAAGCCAATTGATCCATGATGACAACACTGAGGCAAGGAATTAAAGCTGGAGACTTACTTCTTGACTTGTTGGTAAGTAATATGTCATCTTATCGTATATATTTTCATGTTGTTCATATTTTCCCACTGAAGCCATATTAACTGACACACTTACCACGTGCATAGGGTTTCCTCATTTAATCGTTACAGCAATTCCAGGAGCAAACTACCATGATGATATCCATTTGATAGTCAATAAAAATAAAACTTAGAGAATGAAAATAAGTTGCTCAAAGTCACACATATACCAAGAGGCAAATTCTGGGGTGTCTGATTTCAAAACCCATGCTAATAACCTACGCATTGTCCTTTCTATGATGCATATTACTACCTGGCATTCAGTAAGCATTCCCACGCCTGAGGGTCCCTCTGTATCACAGAGCTGGTTTCTCAAATTCCCCTGTAGCTGAAGTTCTAAATTCAATTCAGCTTCTGCCAATGAGATAAACTCATGTGGAACTTAAAAGCCAAAAGGGAAATAAAGGGCATCTACTTGTGGCTGTGACGGCTGCAAAGGAAATCCCAGTAGACATGAGTGTGCAATGAAGCCCACGTTTCAGTATCTTGTCACAAACTTCCAAAGCATTTCAGAAGCATTTTGATTACTCTAGTTATCTCTTGCTCTGTTTTCACTTTTCACTTCACAATATTTTGGGTACTCCAACAAACACAAAAGCTAAGGCAGGTACACCCATCAAAAGGGTTTATTTGCCTGCAGATTAAAAAACAACTATATAAAACACCAGACAGGCATTTACAAAACTTTTTGTATTAACAATTATGATATTGGAATTAGTCTGCTTTATCTAAGCATGACTGCTAAAGCAGTATTTAACGTCTTTTAAGCGATCATATATGTACTTAGTGAAATGTGAAAACAGCAACTAATTAACAAAGTAAAAAAGCCAATACAACAGAAGATGACAGTCACCCTTTAGATTTTTGGTATTTTCATACAGGCAGTAAAGCATATTGGTCTTCTATTTAGATATTTTTATATATTATATAAGGATATGTATAATGATAGGAATTAATTACTGGTTGGCAAAAAAATGGCCACAGCGAAAGGGTCCACAAAAATTCACCTCTCCCTACAGGTCTCAGAGTACACTCCTTTTTTCTCCTTCCGCTCCTTCCTGTTTTTCTGATTGCTGGATTATAGAATTTACAGTGGAAATGACAGAGTGAAACACTAGATAGATGAGGTAAGAAGTGGTAGAAATTGACAAGAGCTAAGCAAAGTGCCAGTTTATGGAGTTAACTGACAACTGGCAAATGAAAATTTTGTGTCTGTTGCTCAAAACAGAATTTTTCTTTATGAACAATTTTGATTGTAGAGCATGTGGTCACATATCTGACTTAAAAGATATCATTTGGAGTATTTCAAAATAGATCTTGAAACGAACCTCAATTGGCTCTTCACCGCCTTTCACTTGACTTTCCCCTATTTCTCCGTTCTCATAGTTGCTGCTCTTCTCAACCCATAGCTCAGACTTCTCCACTGTCAGTCGAAGCTGGTCTAGATCTGCCTTGATTTGCTTGTAGTTATCTACATCTTGATTAGACACCAGTAATTGCACCTAAAACAGAATAATTTCAATCTCTTAGTTGAAGTTCACTATTTCTAGAACATTTATGAATATTTTAGATGTATATTGACTATGAAAACCTACCTGGAAGTAAGTGTGAACTTTTAACCAGTATTTTCACATATTAGAATTTTTTAAGTGAGCCCTAGCAAAACTTTTCAAAGTGATTTAATATTAAAAGATACCCTAACTTTATTTTCACTGCTGAAGTTAGTTTTTCTGAGACTCTATCTGTTTGAAAAGAGGCAGAAACAAAAATAAGTGGGAGAAAATATCAATAGACACAATCTAAACCTCATCATACAAGTTTTTATTTTCTTATAATTTACATGTATTATAGGACATATACATTTATGTATTTAATATAGAACTACTCTTTTATTTCATATTCTTTCAACATATTCCTACAAAACTGCCTAAATGATCAATACCCTATTATGTTAAATAGTGAAACATATGTAAGCACTTAAGTATTACTAATTAATAATCTCAAGATTGATGTCTTATTCAAAGACCACAGAGGAAAAGATTAGATCCATACCAGGTCCTTTCTTTTGGATTTATGCAGTTTTCAATTACAAAATAATTATTTCAGGGCTACTGGTGCTCCTACCCAAATTCATCAGTAAAATTTAAGGATAAAATAATAGCAGTGGTAACAAAATTCCTAACATGTTATTATCTCCCAGTGCCTTCCCAAATCTTGGTGCCTTTCATTTGTTTTAAAGACATTAACTAAAAAATCACTTGTGGGGAATGCCTTCTAAATAGATCATGTCCTGGCATAGACAAGGCCTTGTCTCTGTTTAAAAATAGAGAGTGTCTCCAGGAAAAGCCACACAGTGTCATTACCTCTGCAGCCATGAAGTCAGGTTGGATGTTATTAACACTTTCAGAGCTTTTACCTTGAATGCATTGAGGGCCCTTCAATCTTACCTGCTTAAATGCCTGTAAAACCTCCGCCCTCTGGCTGAAGTGCTTAAACAATAGCTGCAGGGCTCCAGACAGCAAAGGCGGGTAGTCGTGCATGATCAGATGAATGAGGACCCGTAAAAATGTCCTGCCTCCTTCATCATCAAGTTGAACTGGGTTTTTTTCCTTTCTATAGAACCAAAAATATTTCTAAAGTGACTCATATTTATATAACACCTACACTTCAGTATTAGAATTGTATACATATTCTCAGAAGTATATCATTTGTTTTTCCAAATTAGGAAGTGAACAGGAAAAGATTTTCTTTGTTTTCCTCATGTAACTGATGAGGAAACAATCACAAAGAAAAGCTTGTGTCTGTCCGTGAAAGCAGGGGTGATCGAACCTCCTGGTTTATCCAAGACTCACGGGTTCCTAGGCAAACTGGGATGAGTTGGTCACCTCAGCATAGACAAAAAATGGGCATCTGTGTCAATCCAAAAGCATTTATGGGAGGAACTGTGCTAGGCTGGATGTACACCAGTGACTGATTTCCCCAGGGCCCCTACACACCCCCTACATGACAGGTGGGAAGGAGTGGGGAAGGCCAGCACGCATGTGCGTGAACCATCACCAGAGCAGCCACAGGTGTGGCATAGGAAGACTCTGGGTGAGGTTCCACTGAAACAAAAGGTCCATCTATTTCAAGGTGAAATCATATACTGGTTCATTCTCCTAGGGAATAATGACATTCTTCAACAGGAAAACACAACAACAAAACTAAACTAAATGTTCACTAGAGATAAAAATCCTTTTTTGGTGCTCCTAATTCTTAATTCCTGTTTGTCTTTCCAATGACAACAACACAAACTGCAACAAGATGCTTAGTGTAGTCGCCCCTACTACCCTCCCCAACTCTATCTGTGGGTACTTTCGGTGGTTTCAGTTGCCCATGGTCAACCACGGTCCTAAAATATGAAGTGAAAAACTTCAGAAATAAATAATTCACGAGTTCTAAATTTTGTGCCATCCTGCCTGTCCCATTTGGGACATGAATCACCCCTTCGCCAGCATCTCCACGCTGTATGTGTTCCCCCCTCATTAGTCCTTAGTAGCTGTCTCAGTCATCAGGTGACTGTCTTAGGGTCACAGTGCTTGTTCAAGTAACCCTTATTTTACTTAATAATGGTCCCAAAGTGCAAGAGTGGTGATGCTGGCATATTGTTATAATTATTTTATTATTAGTTATGTTGTTAATCTCTTAGTATGCCTAATTTATATATTAAATTTTATCATAAGTCTGTATATATAGGCAAAAACACAGTGTATACAGGGTTTGGTACTAGCTGTGGTTTCAGGCATCCACTGGGGGTCTTGGAATGTATCCCTAGCAGATAAGGAGAGACTACTGTACAGATTGTTTTTGGTTCGCATGTCAGGTCTGTAATAAAAATGAGCACCAGAAGCTTAATAATTTGTAGCTTAAACGTTTTAATTTTTCTTTTTGATCACTATTAATTTCATTTCTGAAGAAGAAAGAAACAATATTAAAACAATAAATGGCAGGATTCCTGATGGCAAAGGAGGCTAGTCATGTCAAAGGTGTCTTGTTTTATTTAATTACTGGTATTTCCAACTGGCAGAAAATAGCTTTATTTCTCACATATAAAGTTAATGATAATAACACTAAAGAAGTTACTTTCTTGCCTCAAATATCTAAGATTCAGGGAAGCAATGTTTTACAAGATGTGGTGATATTTATACCAGGGGAGTTAAAGGGCATTCTTGGGCTGTCATTATTTGAGGAAAGAAAAGCAAAGAATTCAGAGGAAAGTTCAATACACTGATCTCATCTCTCTTGTCCTTTTTTTTTTTTTTTTACCTGACCTAAAGAAAAGCTATGCTTTCTCCTCTAGAGTAAATTAGCAGCTTCATTTCTGGCAGAAATTATGTTAGCAACAATAGAGGGTCTAAAAATAAATAGATACACAGTGAGCATTATCAAAGTATCAACAGAATTCTAAGTAAAATCTTATTCACAAGTAAGATAAAGATATATAAATGTTACTATACCTTCCCGCAAACATAGTTTCTGCCTGAGCTGCAATTTCATCTATATCAGGAACAATAGCTGCAAAAATAAATGGTAAAATCTCTTCTTTATCCTATTTTAATTAGGAGTCATAATAGTCATATTAATACCAATTGATGTGAAAATATTTTTGTCTTAATTTCTTTATTCTCCCAAAAGTCAATTAGCACTAATAATCTGATTTTAAAACGGGCAAAAGATCTGAATAGACATTTCTCAAAAGAAAACACACAAATGGCAAAAAGGTTTATGAAAAGGTGCTCAACATCACTGATCATCAGAGAAATACAAATCAAAACTACAATGAGATATCATCTCACCCCAGTTAAAATGGCATTTATCCAAAAAACAGGCAATAATAAATGCTGGTGAGAATCTGGAGACAAGGGAACCCTGGTACACTGTTGGTGGGAAGGTAAATAAGTACAACTGCTATGGAGAACAGTTTGGTGGTTTCTCAAAAAAAACTAAAAATTGATCCAGTAACTCCAATGCTAAGTGTATATGCAAAAGAAAGGAAATTTGTATATCAAAGAGATATCTGCATTCCCATGTTTACTGAGGCGCTATTTACAATAGCTAAGATTTGGAATCAATCTAAGTGTCCATCAACAGACAAATGGATCAAGAAGTGTGGTAGACAGACACAATGAAGTGCTATTCAGCCATTAAAAAAAAAAAAAAAAGAATGAGATCCTGTCATCTGCAACAACATGGATGGAACTAGAGGTCATTTTGTTAAATGAAATTAGCCAGGCACAGAAAGACAAACTTCTCATGTTCTCACTCATTTGTGGGAGCTAAAAATTAAAACAACTGCACTCATGGAGATACAGAGTAGAACAATAGTTACCAGAGGCTGGGAAAGGTACTGGGGTGGGCAGAGTGGGGATAGTTAACGGTTATAAAAATATAGTATGATAGAATGAATAAGATCTAGTATACAGAGTGACTATAGTCAATAATAATTTGTTGTACATTTTTAATAACTAAAAGACTATAATTAGATTATTTGTAACACAAAAGATAAATGCTTGAGGTGATGGATACCTCATTTATCCTGATATGATTACACACTGTATACCTGTATCAAAATACTCCATATACCCCACAAATATATACATCAACTCTGTACCCTCAAAAATTAAAAATTAAAAAAATTTAAGTCAATTAACATTTGAAAAAAATCACAATATAGTTCCACTAAGACATCAATGTAATTTTTTAATGTAAACTATGTTTTAAACTAATGTATTGCTGTAATCAAAAATATGTTTAAAAGATCAGAAAGCATCAGTTACAAAGGTGCCTCTTATCTAGAGAAGTGTGTGTGTATATATAGATCATATATACACATATATGCACATACTTACATATAATTTAAATGAGTGATAACATGGGAGGATAATTCTTTAAAGAATCAAAATATACATACAATGAGCCTTGTTATTATATGGTTATTTCCAAACACCATCGTCTTTTTACCTAAGCTTACTATTACTAAAATTCCATCCCTTTTTCTTGTGGGAAAGGGCATTTTTTTTTTTTTCTATGTGAACCAATCATGATTCCTTACTGTCCCACACCACTAACATTTTGAAGATATCCTTCCTAAGATAACACAGGGTTTTTCATTTGTTTGTTTGTTTGTTTGTTTGTTATTGAAACAGGGTCTTGCTCTGTTGCCCAGGCTGGGGTACAGTGGCACAACTTCAACTCACGGCAGCCTTGACCTTCCAGGCTCAAGCAATCCTCCTGCCTCAGCCTCCTGAGTAGCTGAGACCAAAGACATGTGCCTCCAGTACTAGCTAATTTTTTTGTATTTTTTTGTAGAGATGGGGTTTCGCCATGTTGCCCAGTCTGGTCTCAAACTCCTGGGCTCAACCAATCCACCCCCCTCAGCCTCCCAAAGTGTTGGGATTACAGGTGTGAGCCACCATACCTAGCCAAGGTAACATGTTTAAATGATAAAATACACCACTTATTTGTCATCTCCAAAGCATAAAAAGAAACACAGTAAGATATAAAAATGGAAAAACAATTCTCCCTCAAAGGTATCCCTTACTGGCACAAAAAAAGGAAAGACATCAAGTAAATTAGAGAGAAAGGGTTTTCTGGGGTGCCCCTAGACTTTCCCTCTGGTACTTTACTAACACTTAAAGCTCATGTTTCCAGAAGCCTGGCCTCTGGGAGTCTATAATTTTTATGCTACTGTCAATGCAACCGCCAGCAAGACTTTCTGGTTCTGCCATATCATTCCTGGAAATAGCCCTTTGGGGTTCTACACTTCTGAGAAGCAGAAAAACAATACCATTGCAAACGTGCCAGAAGAGAAGTCTTGCTTAGGCATGTTCAAGTCCTTCTGCAGAGGCGTGCTGCCTTTTGATGGGACTAATGATTCAGACAGCAGGACAGTTGGTCTAGTATCCATTTTAACTACATGCTTGTAATTACTGAATCATTCCTAACTGATTGATGGATGAAGAATAGGGGAGAGTTCCTAATGTCACATTGGTGGCAGTTAGAAGGAAGTTTCACATCTGTGTACAAATTCTATTCTCAGGAAAAGAATTCCATTAGCTGGCTAAATCTTCGATAAGACATACTTTTCAGCCTACAATGACTTGGCCTGATCTGTCCCAAAAAAATGGTAATTTAATATTTCTTAGTTTTTCTGAAGTCCTTTCAATAGTCACAAAATTTTTACAATCATATTTGTGCTCTTTTGTTGTTATGCTCCAATGCTCAGAGATAAATTAGCTGCATTTTTACACTTTTTAAATATGAAAATTGAAATATAGTTCCAGTTTATAACCATACAAAGTAAATTTAAAAAAAAAATCCACACACACAAAATGATACCAACAACCACATTCAGGTCTTTGGGGAATGCCATGTCTTTATTCTTGGATCAGGCAACGGCTTCTCTTCAAAACCCCTATCCTTCTGATAACTACATTTCACACTGCTCTTTGATCCAGGCAGAAAAACTTCTCTTGGATTTTCACCAAAACATCATGATGCTGGAAAGATTTGGACTCTGGAGCTGGAGAGACCTCAGAGAGAATCCTTGTGCCACTACCTTCAGGACCTTTGGCAAGTAACTTAACCTTTCTGACCTTGGTTTTCTCCTCTGTAAAATGACACAATGAACAGTGCACCTATCTTATAGAGTCCTGAAGATTACAAAGGAAAAGATGTTCATAGGAGTTAGTGACAAACAATAGCAAACACCCTCCACACCATTCTAAGAGAGTTATTTCATAATCTGTCTCAGTTTTTTGATGTCATTAGGCATTAGGGGAAATTATATCTACATTTTTGTCTCGTAAAAATATGATAAAGCTGGAAACCATCATTCTCAGCAAACTAACACAGGAACAGAAAACCAAACACTACATGTTCTCATTCATAAGTGGGAGTTGAACAATGAGAACACATGGACACAGGGAGGGGACCATCACACACCAGTGCCTGTCAGGGGGTGGGGGGCAAGGGGAGGGATAGCATTAGGAGAAATACCAAATGTACATGACGGGTTGATGGATGCAGCAAACCAACATGACACATCTATACCTATGTAATGAACTTGCACATTCTGCACGTGTATCCCAGAACTTGAATTATAATAAAAAAATAAAATAAAAGCACAAAAAATATAATCACGTTTTAAAATATGATAGGTACTTTCAAGTTCTCAGAAGAACAAAAGACAAAGAGTAAATATTGTCACAAAGAGATACCTGACGGTAGTAAAGTATCTGGAGATCCATTGGCAGATGTCTCCGCATTGTCATTGTCCTCTCCAAACTCCTTCTTATATATCGACAGCATATATGAGATCCTATAATCTAGTCTGACACTCAGGATAAACTATAAGAAAGATTAAGAACAACATAAATTTCTTTCATTAGCATAGTATTTAAAAATGCAATTCACGACACACCAATACCAGTGGAAGTACCAACCTTTCGAAGGAACTAGTTAGAAGATTTTAACACCAGTTGCCACATGCTTGTCGGCCTTCAGACTAAGTAAGGGAACTCATTTCCACTAGCTAATGTCAGTAAAATCCCAAAGCCATTTTTGGAAAGAACATTTGACTCCTTATGATTGCTCTCTGGATATTCCAGCTAGAGGCACCGTGGGGGTCTGGATGAAGAGGTAATAATGATGTCATTTCACTGAACACTTTGCAGAGTGCCATTGTCTCTGGGAGGAGACTGTTGGAGGTGTGACCCTCATTCTTACATAGTAGGGCAAGAATTCAGCTACAATAGTATGACTGTAACTATACCATGATCAGTCCTAAAGCCAGGTTCTAAAAGGACAGTTGAAGTACCAGCATCTATACACCATGGATTTTCCTCACTGGTATTTGCATTTTCTTGGGTTTGGGTTGCTGTCATTGTTCTCATTCATGGATGCATGGACAGAAACTAAATATCTAGCAAGGCTCCAGATTGTGCTAGGTACCACAAGGAATGCAAACAGGTGAAGCCTACTGCCCTCAAAAAGCCAATAGTCGAGTTGGGGAAAAAAATATAGCACTGTTAGCATAATTAGGAAACTATTGAGAGCTAAATCATGTGGTCTAAATACAACAGAAATCAAAGAAGAAAAAGCTGGGATGTGCTGCAGATCAAAGGAGGGGTTTTTACATAGGTACCATCTGTCCCTGTCTGCCTGAGATAGGCCCTATTTAACCTTTGGTTTCAGCATAATTATTAATGGTGCCCCTACATTCTCAAAAGTGTCACATTTTTGTGGTCACCCAAGTTTTAGGAAGATTGGCATTTCAAGTTATCATTTAACTTTATCTCTATCTATACCACCTGTGTCCCATCCCTCTCTCCTCCTACGCCCCTTCTCTCATCCTCCCTCCCATTCTAACAGCACTGGAGTGCCTGCACTTCCACTCTTGGCTCCACACAGGTGTTCACAGTGTCCACTTTACTTTGAATATTCTCCTCCACTTCATAATAATTACATTTTAAGATATCCTCTGTCAGGGCGCAGTGGCTCATGCCTGTAATCCCAGCTCTTTGGGAGGCTAAGATGGGGGATCGCTTGACCCCAGGAGTTCAAGACCAGCCTGGGCAACGTGGCGAAGCCGCAGCTCTACAAAAATACAACAAATTAACCAGGCATGGTGGTGCACACCTGTAATCCCAGCTACCGTGGATGCTGAGGTGGAAGAACATTTGAACCCATGAGGTCAAGGCTACAGTGAGCCAAGACTGTGCCACTGCATTCCTGCCTGGGTGACACAGGAAGATCCTGTCTCAAAAAAAAAAAAAAAAAATTTCTCCAAGGTCCAGTTTAAATTCTTTTTTAATGCAGCTTTCACTGGTTCCCCAGTCATAACCTGAATCAATCTCCCTCCTTTCCTCCCTCCCTCCCTTTCTCTGTCCTCTGTCTGTCTCAGTTGTGCGCGCTCTCTCTCTCTCTCTCTCCACCACCCCACTTTGGCTAGACTTTTATGCTTTTTATGGAAACTTCCTCCATGTCAGCTGTACTCAGCTGGTTAATTCACCAGACATGTGTTAAACAAGGTATTGAGGAAGGCATCAAGGGCATGAAAAGGTGCCAAGGATCTCAATCATGCCTTTGAAGAACTTACGGTCTAGAGGGGAGAGCAAACACCAGAGACTCCTAGTAACATGTGGTGAGGGCTGCAACACATATTGGTTGAACTGATTCTTGGTAGCAAAGGGATTTGCAGAGCAGGAGATAACCCATGGGAAAAGAGGACTGAGAAAGGGTATGGGATTTGGTAGCCATGAGCAGGAGGCAGGGGGCAGAGCTGGACTGCAGGTGCTTCACAGGGAAAGGTGTTTAAAATCCTATTTTTAAAAGTAAATGATAAATCATAAACAAATGAAACACCAACTTTCAGTTGATGATGTTTACATGCAGCATTGTATTCCATAAACATAATCAAAATTAAAACTTTCATTCTCTAATATGCCTAATCAGGAAAAACAAGTGGAAAGTAGAAAGAAAGGAGGAAAGTGAAGGATAAAAACAAAGGCAGAGAAAGAGAGCTAAGAGAGGGCCAGGAAGAGAAAGAGAGAGAATGAGAGAGAAATGAAAAGAGAGGGACAGAGAGAGATCTACAAAGTAATGGGGGACAAAAAAAAAAAAAAAAAGAAGACCCAGGGGAAGAGAGGAGGTGGCACAAGGCACAGGACCTTGAAGTCCTTGTAGCACCAAGGAGTGGGGCTACATAGAAATTCTCGAAGAGCCATTCCAAGAAAGACACATTCAGAAACACTATTCAGGCATACTGGCATGGTGAAGCCAGCCCAGACACAGGGACAGAAAATCAGTGTGAACAGCGGTTCAAGGAGATGCTGCAGAAATGAATCAGCCTCAGACTGCCGAGCCGTAGAAGCTCCATCTCATCATTTTTTAGCTGCTGGAGATTGTTTTTCTAATGCTTCTTTTCTGTAAATGTGGGCTAAAATGAGGTCACATATTTTAGAGTTTGTCCCATGAGTCGGGTGACGGTAAGCTGGGGCTCAGTAGGTCCACGGGTCAGGTGATCGCTACCTTTCTCAGTTTAAGAACAGGAAAACTTTAAACGATTTTTCAGGGTCATGAATACAGCATTGGGAGGTCTGCCAATATTTCTCAGGATTCAGCCTTTGGAATTCCTAGAGGAACTGTGAAACCTTTTATGATTAAAAATCTAATTACTTTAAATGAACAACGTACAGACCCTTCCAGGACTACTAACCCACTTCTGGTAGCTCAGTCTATATTAAATTATGATGAAAGACACAGTAAACTGTACCCAGATTCCTAACAGGTACTTGGAAACATCAAACGCCATTCTCCAAATCTGGAATAAATGCTATAATTAAGGTATCATAAAAGTAATTTTCAAACTTAAAAACTGCTAAGAATTCATAGCTATAGTAATGGGGAGTCTATTCACTAAACCAATGGGCATGGAATAATAATCTACCTCCTTTAAATTCTTAAAATTAGGCATTACACTAGGTTAATTTTTTCTAGTTATTCCTTGTCCTTCAGAAACAAAAACAGAGAGAGATTGTCACATATAAAATACCAAAACCAATGATTAACAATTTTCGTTAATAAGAAATAAAATTTTATTTGTGTTTCTTGCTAAAACAATAAATCTGGATATACAGAATCATATGTTCAATTCAATTACAAATAGGAAAAGAGCTGGAAATGAATCAATAACTTTGCTTGCTCTGAAATCCTTCTCAAATGAAGGTAAAGTTCAATCAGGGTCAATACTAATTTTTTTTTAATACACATGAAAGCAGTTTATCAACCTCAAAGCACCCCACAATTGTTAGATATTATCATTAGTATATTTAATGGGAAGGGACAAATGTGAATCATATGTTAAATAGTGTCTGTGATATTTCTTACCAGGTTTTTCATTAACTGTAAAAAAATAAAATTATATCGATTGCATTTCAGAATATTTAATTTGGAACAAAAAGGGTAAGAAGTTTAACCAATAAGCAAAATCACATCTTTGTCACCTAGCTTCTGTTAGGCAACACACCTGCAAAATCTCAATGATCTTCAGCTTGGTGTCCATCACAGTCACATCCTCATGCTCAGCGGGGCTGCCTTGCTTGCTCGGGTGGATGCTGGGTGGCACATCTGGCACGCTCATGGGGAAGATGGAGCCTCTACTGAGTACCATCTGGGTCATCATCTCTCCCACCCCATGAATGGTTCTCATCACATTGTTTCCTGACATGAGAAAATGCCGTAAGTCAACACACACAACCCCTGGAGAACATGTAACTACAAAATTCAGTTCGTCACAAACACACTGAAAAGCAGCCAGGAAAAGGATTCAGGACAAGACAGAATAGCATCAGCATCGTTTGGGCTCCTTCTTTACAGATAAAATTAAGATACTGCAGACATGTTTCAAAATGACAACTTTTCAAAATGGAAGTTTTCCTTTCTCAGAAAATGCTTTCAAATCATGTACCAAAGGTGAGCTGGTTGCTCTAGCACCCAAATCAGGTTCTTCTGTAATACAGTATGTCCTACTAACTGTCATACCAATAGGCCCTTGCTTTTAAAATAATGCAAAAGAAGATTACTAATTGCCAAGATAAAGTTAGTTGCAAGTGGAGATACAAAGATTGCATAAAAACACTTAGATGTTGAATTCTAGCATCATAATCCAATCCTCAAACCAATGATTTTTTAGCTTTCCTTTCATAACACTTATAAAAAGAGCTTGTGAGGAGGATTGTTACCTTTAAGAAAAAACAGTCTCATCTGGGGAAGACATACGCATTAGCCAACACACTTCCCATTCCTTCATCCAATTTGAATAGAAAACCATTACTCAAAATCCACAGAAAGCAATAATGTTTGAGGTGATTATGGAAACAAGCTAGTGACAAACATGATCATTTTCAATGAGGAATCATGCTCTTTCCATCTCTTCCTGAATTTGGCTTCTCCTTTACTTATTTGCTGATAAAATGTCATCATTCGTATCATGCACACGTTCCTTACACTGACCACAAATAGCTGTATCCAAGGATCCTCCTTGACACTATGACAATTTATGTTCTCCAGCCTGACTGCTGCTTCTCACTTCTAAGTTCCTACAACAAGCAATAAGGACGCAAAAGAATGGTTGTCTCCATTCCTTTCCGAATAGTGGTCTTTAGTTCGTGGGTGTTCATGGAGCTCTGCCTTAAGCTAAGGCCTAAGAATCTGGCTAAGAATTTTCCTTTCCCTCAGTGTCTCAGGGCGTAAACCAAGAGAAGGGGAAATGGAAATAAGATGGGATGAGATTTTTATTAAAAAAAAAAAACTGTCAGCTCTAAGAGAAGAATGTAAACCATGCTAATACCTACAGGATCGAAAGGCAAACAAATAAAAAGAAAATATATAAAAGATGACAAGAGAATCTGAATGGTCCAGACCACAATTACCATTAAGCCACTGGTAACGACTATTATCTGTACATTGCTGAAAGGTAAAATGCCTTTGAAAATTCATTATCTTATCTATATATGGAATCAATTTAAGTGTAAGAGGGTAATGCTTCAATAATACATCTTAGAGTGCACAAAGAAGTTAAATTTTTCCTAAAGTGGCATATTCCAGGCAGAAGTTTTCATTTTGAAGGTCTGAGAACTTTTATTACACTGCTAGTTGCATAAGCCAAAAAACACGATAAAATGTATATATAAGGGTAACTTCCAAGTTAGGACAAAATTGAGGCAACAGGATTTGAGCCAGTCCCTCTTTTCTATCAGAATAGCCTTGAGGCAGAATGCTTCATTGTCTGTGGTTCTTAAACAATCACAGCAATTGAGTATTTCCACATCCCTCCCCCTGCTCGTTACATGGACTGCAGGGAGGCACATCTGGTTGTTGGCAATGGTTTTGAGCCATCGATGTTCAACCACTACCTTTATCCGAGACTTGATTCGAGTATGTATACGTGTTTGCCTCCAAGAGATGCTTTCTCACCACTAATACAGAACAGGCTCCTTTGTTATTCTTACCCCTGATTCACACACAAATCCTTGGCACCCACAGTGTCTGCATCTTATTTCGATTTGAATGGAAAATAATCATTTAATCCAAACGATTACTACACAGAAAGTTAGCCCAGACAATTCTTTCCCCCAGATACAGATCCTGTCACCAAGGAATTAAAATCCAGAGGCCAGATCCATAGTAATTTGTAACACATGTCGTCAATGAAATGGGAGGGTTCACTCAGTCATACCACATTCTCAGATGCCTGTGGCACGTGGTCGCCACAAACCTCACTTGACATTTCCGTGTACAGCCAGCTCAGAGGCCTCAAATTAAAAATGCTGTATTTTCTGGATTTGCTTGGTGATGATGAGAAGTGCTAAGATTGTGAACTATTACAGCTTGAAAAACATGAAAGTCAGACACTACATAAATCACAGCCATGCAAAGCTTCTAGTATCCATTCCTCCATAGAAAAACTTCTAATTCTAAACTGCTGAGATAAATCAGAGGTGATTAATCCTCAACATTGGAAACAAGAAATTGTACTACTTCTCAACCATAATTAGTTAATATTAACTAGAAAGTATCCAATGAAAAAGCCTACTATAATAGAAATTCTCTGAACAACCTAATGCTTACAAATTCAGCTTTTCTGTCTTTTACATAAACCCAGCAGCCAGAATTGGCATTTGTGTACAAAGTGTATTGAGATAATTTGAAAATATGGAAGTCATCTTTGCTTAGTACAAAGTAAGAAGGAAGGAAACACTGGGCACGGTGGCTCGTGCCTGTAATCCCAGCACTTTGGGAGGCCAAAACAGGTGGATCACTTGAGGCCAGGAGACAGAGACCAGCCTGACCAACATGGTAAAACCCTGTCTCTGTTAAGAATACAAAAATTAGCCGGGCATGGTGGTGAGCGCCGGTAATTTCAGTTACTCAGGAGGCTGAGGCAGGAGGATTGCTTGAAGTTGGGAGGCAGAGGTTCCAGTGAGCTGAGATTGCACCACCGCACTCCAGCCCAGGCGACAGAGCAAGACTTCATCTCAATAAAAATAAAAATAAAAATAAAAAAAGGAAGGGACTGCTTAGAAAGAATGACTGGTCAACTTTTCAGGTTCTTTCATTATATGATTACATAAATATTTTTACTAACCTTAATTCCCTCAAGAAAAAAATCTAAAAGACAGGTATAGCAAATGCATACTGAGAGTGGTAACTGGGAATGCTTGGGGAATACGTTGCTTTGTTCTTTGGTTGTTCCAGTTAGCCAAGTTTCTATCGCCCATTTCAGGAAAGTGAAAAGCAATAAGGAATTAACCAACCTAACACGACAGCTGTGCTGAGCATAATTTAATTTTGCCCTATTCAGAAATAATTTTATTGTGGTGATCACACTATTGGTTTCAACAAGCACTAGCAGTTACATGAATTTATAGCAGGTGTAAGAGATGTAACAGAATATTGATTGAAATTTACTTAAGTCTGTTGGTATTTACTTTATTTAAAGTTATATTTATTCTCTCTTTTTATTAGAAATGCTTTTCTCTTATGAACATATAAGAAAATGGTAATTTGAATTTTCTTGTTGTTTAGATATCAGACATTTCTGAAACATTCTCATCATTTATAAGAGATAACAGACACATTTGATTCAGAGTTTTGTGAATAATTGTTCACAGCCATTTAATTGTTCTGTGACTACTAAAATCAGCTCAATGTTCTATGATAATAGAGGCCAAAAATGGATAATCCAAAAACCATTATTTTCCCTGAAATATATTTTTATAGTTGGATTTGAAGAAATCCATCAGCTGTTATAATAACTCATCTGAAACCGAATGATGTTCCACCATAAAGACATGACTCTGGAAGTCTTCCTATTTCCCATCCCAGCTTAGCAGCTCCTTTTAAACCTGCCCTTGCTGGAAAATGTCTTTACTTTCTAGAACTAGAGCAGTTTTCTATTTCAAACATTTTCTGGAGCAGTGCTTCCTCCCAGTGGTTGAGGGTCTGGGTTATAAAAAGACTTTTCTGTATGCAAAGAAAACAAAAACATTAGCATAAGATCAAAGCCTTAATTAAGCTACTAACCACAGAGCAGTAGGTAAAGTGGTAGCAACCCAGGTTAAGGGGAAGATCAAGATTAAACAGCCAGAGAAAGCAATTTTATCTAACCAGTCCTCCCAATTCCAAGTAAGATCACAGTATTTTGGAAAGCTGGATAGCTAGATAGTTCTATATAGGACATACATGCATGGCTTTTATTCCATGTGCCGAACCTACAGGGAACTTGCTATACCTTTGCCTTGCGTTCTTGTGTCCAGATGGTCACACAACTTGCTCCCTCACTCCTGATTTGTGGTGCAATGTCACCTCCTTAGGTAGACCTCTTCTGGCCACCCTCTCTGAAGAGCTTCCATCACTCTTAATCCATGCACCCCCTTTAAATTTCGGTCAGGGCATTAACACTCTCTCACATCATATCATATATTTGTCTGGGTGTTTACTGTAGTCCTCCTCTCCAACGACATAAAAGAACACAAGTTCCATGAAGACAGGGAGTCTACCTTTTTCCAACATCTGGAATAGTGTCTGATGCCCAACTCTCATTTAATAAATGTTTGTCAAATTAACACATGAATAACAAAGATTGGATAATAAAATGAACTATTGAAAATGAGAATGACTTATTTTAATAAAGTTTATATAAAAAGTTGGATCTCATTAAATTAAAGGTACTTCATCTTTCATCAAGTTGAGTTTTTGCTTACTTTCCTTTATACTTCTTTTTTCAAAAAGCATACATAATTTCATATCACTTAAAAATGTATTAAAAGGAAGAAATTAATAAAATAGATACCAATGAGATAAGGGAAAATAATGAAAGCTGTCTTTATCAAGGGCTTACCATATTGTGATAACCACAGGCCACATACACCCTTCACCTCACTGGAGCCTCATAGCACGGTGTGGGTTGGGAGGCAAATCCCAGTTTACATAGCCAGGAAGTGGCAGAGTCTCAAGTACAGGTCAACTGATCTCAACATGAATCATGTTTTCCCACACCACGTTGGTTCACTAACAGACTTTACAAAATTCTAAAAATTTTATACTAGAACTCAGAAAGCCCTAATGCAATTACAGAAAGAAAAGATTCCAATTAAAACTGTGTTCTGAAAATGCAGAATTTGTTAACCATATAATAAATTTGCTCACATTATTCTCAAGTGATTTTACCCAACCAGCTTTTATTACATATGATGTGCCACATACTACTAGTGGTATTTTTCTTATATTATACAATTTAATTTTAGGGGCAGCCCTTGTTCAGAAAGTATTCATAAAGTACCTAACGTTCATCTGGCAGGGACATCTCAGGTGGGAAGACATAAGAAAAGCAGAAGAATTTACAATATGGTCAGGAAAACATCAAATGTGTCCATAAAAAAATGAAGAATATGTACAAGACAGATATGATGGTAATAGTACAGTATGGACAGCATACGAAATTGCTTAGGAATTTTTTTAAACTGGGAAATTATCTTAAGAGTGAGGGCAGTGAAGGACAGTTTCACAGAGGATACGCAATTTTTAATGAGGTTTTGAATGAAGTGAAAGATTTAGATTACAGAAGTGTGATCTTTGTCAAATCATGTCATCATCCTATGTTCAAAATCTTAATCCTATAAAATAGTTTGGGCCTTCTTGTAAGAATAAAATTATATAATATGTGCAAAAAAAGCCATGAACAATAAAAAGTACCATGTAATTGTAAGGTATTACTTTAAAAATGAAAAGTAGAGGACATCTGCATGCTTTCACTACACCTCTGAAAAACAACTCTTCTCCATTTAATTATGTTCCATTATACTGGTTACCACCTTACTAATGAATATGTGGTTCCATCATATAATTATAGTTCATAATGTCTTATAATACAGCACGACTGAAACACAATATTGACACTAAATGTAGATGTCCCTCAGAAGAGTGTTTAATAAAGAACACTTAATGGAAGAAGCAGATAATATGATACCCAATTTTCTTCATTCTAAATAAACCACTGAATACAGTGTATTAATAGACTGCTTACAGATTCCAAGTTTCCAAGGGCTTAGAAATAGAACAAAACAAAAACTAGCCAAAAGCATGTAACCAAAGTGTAGTAATGTTATTATCCCTCTTTTATTGAATATCAAGTAGACTACTTAGAAGAAAACTGTTTTACATCCCACACACTAAAGAAATGTTATTCAAAGGATGAACTGAAAAAGCAATTCACATAAAATAATGGCTGTGTTCTGCATCTTATTTTGGATTTCACCACTGTCAAATATTGACAAAGTCATCTTAATATTCCAAATCTCAATATTTCAATTTGCAGAACTGATCTTCAGTGATTAATAGTTGGTAATGGCAGTAATAAATGAATGTGCATGCTGTTTTTATAAGTGAGATGTAATTTACTTACAGTGAAATCCACAGATCATAAATGAAAGGTTTGAGTAGTTCTCATAAAGGTATATACCATATGAACCACACGCAAACCAGTTACTGAAAATTTCCATCACCCTAGAAAGTTCTTTTCTGCCCTTTCACAGTCACTTCCCCCAAAATTTCTCCCCAGCCCCACCATCAAAGGCAACCATGCTCTTGATTTCTGACACCACAGACGCATGTATTGGCTAATGTAAAGCTTCATAGGTATGATTCTGGTTAAGTGATTATGCCAAAGAATACTGGGTAACTGATCAATGTTAAAGCACAGAAGGGCCTTTAGTTCTTTGCTGCTTTGTTCTTGCCTTGACTAGATCAGTATTTTTGTCACTGACTTGGGTAAAGTCAGAGATAGCATGTTTCTCAAAGGCAAAGATTACATCAAACAAGAGAGGATGGCTAATATAGTGAATGACTCTATTAAATTCCAAAACTACATAAACAGGTTGAAAGCAACAGGTTAAATCCAACACGGTAAATTCAAAATATAAAAGGTGCTATATGCTTAGGGCCAAATAAAACCAACTGAAGTACATGATGTGGAAAATGTGACATAAAAGAAAACAAATTAGAATTGTAGTTGAGTTCAAGTTTAGTAGGAATCAATACTATGTCATTGCTAACAAAACACTCATTTTCACCTAGGCTACATTATAAAAAGGTTCAGAATGAAGGCAAACATAGCCGTCTTTGCCTCTGTGCCAGTCGAATCAGTGATAAATTAGATTGAGTCATAACAGGAACTGCTAAAGGAATTGCACAGGACTACACGGAAACGTGGGGGAATACAGGTGATGTGCTAGCCATTTTCAAGTACAGAAAAACCTGACATGTGGAAGGGATGTTGGATTTCTGTGCAGTTCAACAAGCAACAGAGGTAGGGCTACTTTCTGGAAGTGAGAGGGAACTGTACATATAGGATAACCAAACAAAAGAGGCCTAATAATTAGAGCTATGAAAAATAAGAAAGGCCTACTCTTTGTAGAAGTAAAATCTTGGTCACTCCAGGTGTTCAAGGAGATCCTACGTGACCATTTGTAATGGGTGCTGCATGAAGATATGAAGCTCATATATTGTATAGATAATTTATATGGTTCCTTTCTATGCCAGCATTCTATAAATTTGTGTTGGGTTCCAACAATAAGCACCAGAGATTATGAGAACTGGGAAGCCTATGCAATTGTATTAATCCTTAAAGACACCAGATGCTAAGGCTCAAGCAATATTTGTAACTACAGAAAAATAACTGGAGTTGAGACCTTAGAACAACATGACCCTCTTCAGTCATTCTCATTATTTGTAAGGTCATGTTTAGGGATTGATCCTGCCCTATTAACTCACTTAGCTAATGTGAGTAGAAAAACAATCAGGAAACCACCATGGCACATGTTTACCTATGTAACAAACCAGTACATCCCAGAACTTCAAAAAAAATTACATTTAATTAAAAAATCACATGCTTAGATGTTACAATCTAGTAATACTGTTTTGATTCAAACACATTTGTATAAAGCAGGTAATTTACATATATTAAATTCGTTTCACTCAATAAATATTTTTGAAAACCAATTAGGTATAGAGTAATACATTAGGCATGGTACAAGTCTCCCATAGCACCAGAAATGGAATCTATTTTGATAGTTTTCCCCCCAGTATGATACTCTCAGTTAATAAATCTGAATCTCTGTTATTGAATAATCTGTGTAGTAACTCTAACAGCCATAGAGTCTTCTGTAAGTCTATTGGAAAAGACAAGCTTATGACAAATAATCATAAAATTAAGGAAAGAAAGGTACAAGTATATATTTGAATATTAGGGTCTCTAAATATTTTTGTGCTTCAAATGCATAAATGCTTCATAAGGCATGTCACACACATTCATCCTAACGATAGTGAGATATGAAAGTATATATGAGATACTCATATGAGTAGCTCGCAGAAAGGTGTCTAAGGAGATATAATTGTTTAGTATTACTGGGGAAACAGCAGGAGACAGAGCTAGCGATGTCTCACTCAGATTATGAAGACTCTTGGGCACCAATTTAAAGAGCTGAGTTATTATTCTCTGGAGATGATGAGAGCTAAATAAAGAAGTAGAGTATGTGATTTAGAAAGATCCTTACGTTGGAATGTGGAGAAAGAGCCAAAACACAGAGTCAGAGAGAACAATCAGAAATTTATTTCAGGAAAGGAAGAGGAATATCTAGCTTCAAAAGATTGTTAGCTGGTAAAACTTTTAAGACTTGAGATTGAAACTTTTCTGAGACAAGCCAAACAACCATTGACAAAGGAGTGATTCTTTGTTTAAAAAAAAAAAATCTTCTTTAATATGACCTGAAAAATAACTTCCAGCCAAACCAAAACTCTTTCATAGATATGTACTCTGTTGTGCTGAACTTTCTTGGGAAACTTGGAAAAAGCAGAAAAGAGTCTGTACGTGAGGAAGTCATCTGTGTATAAAGAAAGCAATACAATAATTATAGAAAGAACATCAACCGTAAAGCCGTAGGTTTTTTTTAAAGAAGAGAGAAAAAGAAAAAGAAAAGAAACCTGAATTCAAAATTTCCAGCAAGCTACATACAAGCTGTATGATCTTAGGCAAAGTATACAACCTGTCTAAAAGCTTATTTCCTGGACACAATCAGGACCATAATATCCAACACACTGGACTGTGATAAGGATTAACAATAAAAATATGCAAAAGACCTAGAGGTATGCTAGGTATTCTATATAAATAATAGATACATTTACACAGTAATCCCTTGCCTGATGTGTAGCCTGGCATCCATTACATAGTTATACTCCCCCTATTTTACTATGTGCATTTGATTTTTAAAAGGAACATGATCTAGTGTAGACCACACGTTTGACACCCTCTTGACACAGAGAGAAGCTGGGAGGTGGAATGAGGACAGTCCTTTTAGACACCATTGATAACTAAAAGAAAGTCCGATAGTTATACAGATACTTTTTCTAAAACATATAAAAGCTAAGAAGGATAAAAAAAAACAAGCAAACAAACAGAAAAGTAAAAGACATTACACATTAAGCCAGAAAGGACTTAGAGGCACAGCCAGCATAGCACAAAGCTGGTGACAGAACCAGACTCGGGACATTAGAACAAACAGTACAGAACATTAGAACGGCACAGAAATCTTTCTCAGCTTCAGAGGAACAGCATCCCGCAAAAGGCTTGCTGCCTAGAGCAGGTTTCCGATGCCAGTGACTCTGGGACACCTGGAAATAGGAAGCTTCTAGCCATTGTTTTCATGTCTAAAATTTTGTTACATGTTTAAATGTTTTAATTTATTTTTATTTTTCTCCATAATCTCTATTTCCTATGACATCTGCTATGGCTTGAATGTGTCCCCCAAAGGTCATGTGTTGGAAACTGGATCCCCAGTGTCGTGAGGTTGGGAGGTGGGACCCCTTTAAGGGGTGTTTAGGCCATGAGAGCACCACCCTTATTAATGGATTAATGGCATTATCCCAGGAGTAGGTTTTTTGTAAAAGAATAAGTTCAGTGCCATCTTGCTCTCTCACACTCTTGCTTTCTCTTTGCCCTCCCACTAAGAGACGACACAGTAAGATTTTTCCAGATGCTGGTCGCCTCAACCCTTGGCTTCCCAGCCTCCAGAACTGTGAGCAATAAATTTCTGTTCCTTATACATTACCCAGTCTCAGGCATTCTGCAAAAGATGTTACTCATTAATCCAGAAAGGACTTAGAGGTGCACCCAGCAGAGCACCAAGCTGATAAGAGAACCAGACTCAGAACATGACAAAGGCACTGAAATGTTCCTCAACATCTGAAAAACAGGTCCACAAAAGGCCTGCTGTGCAAAATGGACCAAGATAAGATCTTAGTCTTGACCCAAAATGTTTCCAATCAGGGCATTTTCTAGGAAGATAACTGTGGTGGAGGCTGTGATGGTCCTGCCCAGATTCCCTTTCAGAAGTGAAGGACTACTCCCCAAGCTGCTGGAGTGCTACTCAGAAGACAGCCCTTAACTGCCCGCCCCTGTGTTTGTGTCCCCCCAATATTCATACATTCAGATACTCTCTCCCAAGGTGATGGTGTTAGAAGTAGAACCTTTGGGAGATGATTAGGTCATGGAGGAGGAGTCTTCATGAATGGGATTAGGGCTCTTTTAAAAGATGCCCAAGAGAGATTCCCCTTGCCCCTTGCCCCAAGTCAGGACACAGTAAGAAGGTGCCATCTTTGATCCAAAAAGCAGACCCCCACTGGACACCAGATCTGCAGCAGGCACCATAATCCTGGACTTCCCAGCCTCCAGAACTATGAGAAATAAATGTCTGTTGTTTAGAAGCTACCTAGTTTATGGTATTTTTGTTGTTGTTGTTGTTATAGCAGTCCAAATAGTCTAAGACAGAAAACTGTCTTACCAAGAAGTGGGATACTGCTATAACAAACATCTAAGATGTAGAAGTGCTTTGAAACTGGGTAGTGGGTAGAGGCTGGAAGAGTTTTGAGGTGCATCCTAGAAAAAGCCAAAATTGCAATAAACAGATCATTAAGGATGATTCTGTGAAGTCTCAGAGGAGAGGAAGAGAGCTACAGAGAAAGCCTGTAGCTCTAATACTCTTCGAATTCTCTAAGAGTATTCTTAAAGACTTCATAGAAGGTCACAAACAGAACACTGGTAGAAATATGGATGGTAAAGGTCATGTGGAGGAGGTCTCAGATGGAAATGAGGAACATCTTATTGGAAACTCCAGAAGAGGCCATCATTGAATAAAGTAGCAATAAACTTGGCTGAATTGTATTCACGCCCTACTGATTTATGGAAGGTAGAACTTGTCAGAGATGAAATTGAATATTTGGGTGAAAAATTTGTAAGCAAAGTGTTGACAGAACGTCTGGTTCCTCTTGACTGCTTACAGTAAAATACGAGAAAAGAGAAATGGCTTAAAGATGGAATTGCTAATTAAAAAGGAAACGGAACTTGAATTTCTGGAAAATCCTCAGCTTATCCATATTGAAAAAAATGAGAAAGTCTGTTTGGAAGTGTGGCCAAGTGACCATTTAATAAAGAGTTTACTATGGATCAGGCATCTCAAGGGAAGCCAGATGCTATCTATCATGACAATGGGGAGATGAGTTAGCCACCTAAAGAGAAGTCAGGACCTACTGTCCAAAACAATGGAAGAATGACCCCAGCAGATTTAGGAGATCACCAGGGATGCCCCTCCCATCACAGCAACAGAATATAAGGAGCTACGGGCCAAAAAGATTTCAAAGGAGGGGTTGCCACCTCACATCATGGGCTTCACTTCCCCATGCCCTGGGACTGGGCTCCTGGGCTGCTCCAGGGATGGCTCCAGTGGGCCCCATTACAGCATGCACTGCATCCAGCAAAGCTGTGGGGGAGTTGAGTGGGGAGGAGTTGCTGCTTCCACCTGAATTTCAAAGGATGCCCTGGTGAGCTGTGGGGCCCAGGCAATAGAAAGCAATAGAAAGCACCATCTATCAACCAGGAAGCAGGCTCTCACCAGACACTGAATCTGTTGGCACCATCGTATTAGCCTGTCCTCACACTGCTAATAAAGACACACCCGATACTTGGTAATTTATAAAGCAAAGAGGTTTAATTGACTCACAGTGCCACATGGCTGGGGAGGCCTCACAATCATGGCTGAAAGCAAATGAGGGGCAAAGTCACATCTTACACGGCAGCAGGCAAAGAGAATGTGCAAGGGAACTCCCCTTTATAAAACCATGAGACTTACTATCACAAGAATAGCAGGGGAAGAACCTGCCCCCATGATTCAATTCCCTCCCACTGGGCCCCTCCCATAACACGTGGGAATTATGGGAGCTACAATTCAGGATGAGATTTGGGTGAGGACACAGCCAAACCATATCAACCATGATCTTGCACTTCCCAGCCTCCTGAACTGTGAGAAATAATTGCCTGTTGTTTACAAGCCACCCAGTCTATGCTATTTTTGTTACAGTAGCCCAGGAAGAGTAAGACAACTAGTCTGAAGACAGGTACTTCCGGCAAGGTCACTCACCCATTCCAGAGCAGCCCATGGGGACAAAAAGGCTCAGCCCCCTCACCCTAATAGAGACAGCCCTGAAGGACGTCCCAACTTCAACCTCCCAGAAGCCTCCACTAAATTGCATCACAAGCCAACTTCTCCCTTTCCCAATCCTGCTTTCCCTCCCATTCTGCTGGTGTTGATCCTAAGAGCTCTCCCTAATTAGTCTTCTTCATGCTAATCCTGTCCCAGAATCTGCTTCCTGAGGTACACAACTGGCAATTTGTAATTCTAGAGTTGCCAAGAATTGTGGTCATTGCTGCTGTTATTTAAAAATCAGTGCAAGAATTTCAAGATGTTATGAGAAGAACATGCTCATCTGATACAATACATACAGACACAAAGGGACAAGAAGGAAACCTACCACTGTGGATGGGATTATACCCATGTTCCTGCCTTTTCTTGATTTAAGTGTATGATTTGGATGGCAAAGCTTCCCTTGATTTAAGTGTATGATTTGGAAGGCAAGAAGGGGTAGGGAGAAGGGAATCGCATATGTAAGATGGGTGAGTGTGGTGAACATGGTACATAATGGAGATAAGACAGTTCTTTCAGAAGCAAAGGGACCTCACTGAAAGCAGAGCATGGACAGAGGGAGGAGAGACAGAATCAGGCCATCTCAAGAAGAACAAGCTTGAATGCCCAGAGGCAGCATGGTGCTGGGAAGAGCTAAGTCCAGACATCGGAGTTTTTCAAGTGATGAACGGTAATTGGTGTGCCTTCCCTTTGCATGTAAACTTTGCTAACACTTCTTAGCACTGTGAACTCTACTGCAAATTTAACTCCTTTGCAGAGACCTGAAAAGAGTTCAGTCCGGTGAAAAATTCAAGAGATGAACACTGAGAAAAGTCTTTAATAGGACACTAGCTTGTATCTTAGGCATATGTTCTTTGGTTTTGATCCTTATACTAAACCCTTTTCTGTTCTTTCTGATCCCCCATCTCCACATACACACTTCCTCATAGTCTCACCACACACTCAGTTAAGTCTTTTTTTTTCTCCCTTTCTTTCTTTCTTTCCTTTTTTTTTTTTTTTTCTTTATAAGATATTCTGAGTATATTCAGTGAACTAGGGCTTCCAGTTTCAAGAAATTCAAGCTGGTGTCTTACAAAGAATAATCATAGCTATTAATCAGAAGATAAGCTTCACAGATACTTGCTAAAAAGGTTGTTTTACAACACACATAAAAAAAGAATGCCATTCAATGAATGAAGGAAGATTACATACTAATCTTCAAAGAATCAGTTTTGAACTAAAAGAGATTGCAAAGATCATATGTAGACTAACCTTGTAGTTTTATAAAAGAAGAAATTATTTCCTGGCAGATTTTTTTTGTCTGCAAGTATTTTCTTCCTTTCTCATCCATAAAGCAATATTTTAAAATGTTTCTGCCCTACCCCTCTCATCTCAATGTCCCTTCTCCTTTTTAACAGTAACCATGCTGCCACAAAAAGCATTTCAAGGTAGATAATGTGCAGTCCCTATAAAGGTAAACAAACAAACAAAAACTTAAATTGAAGAGGTAAGTGGTTCTTTGCCAGGAGATGGAAAGTTGACATCGTCTTACTTTGTTCCCCAAATCTCCTAGGGCAAGGGGTACTCCTGGACATAGATATATTCAAAGCGCATCTCACCACCCTGCCTCCTGTCTCCGCCCTACCCTGGGTTGGGTCCACAGGGCTGTAAGTCACTCGGGACAGCAGAACTATTTTAGGGAAGGAGGATAATTCCAGGCTGTTGAGGTTGCCTGTATCTTATTCCCTAAGGCCAAAGGCATTTCATTTTTGACCCTAAAACCTCAAAGAAAAAGAAATCCTACAAGTAAATGGAATTCTCCTTTAATTTTGTTTTTAGTGACTCCCCATTTTCTACATTAGAACATATATACCAATAAAAGGGATTATCTGGTTACTGACTGGGAACAGGCCCACATTTCAGTGCTTAGCTATGGAAACTCCCAAGAATTTGAAATTGTTGTGGAAAAGCAAAATGAGAGAAGCTGTGAAGAAACTATTTAGCTCTTGGTTGGTCTTTTGGTAATTTTCTATGATCTACTGCCTTTTCAAATTATAGTGAGTTCAAGGATGGGAAGGAAGGCAATACTGAAAAGAAATTGTAGTAGTGTCCTAGACACACTAATTATGGCCAAAGTTCACTGAACGATGTAGACTTTATTGTTCCATGGTGGAGATTCAAAGTTGAATCCCAGTCCCATTCAAACAGCAAATACAGATTGGTAGAAGGATATTAACAGGATAAATAAATAACAAACCAGACCCCAACCATTTCCAGACCGTGTCAACTTCTCTATTTGTAACCACACACACATTCACGTGGAGATGATACTCGAATGATCAGAGTTATACACATATCATGCTGTTCCACAGAAGACGCGTAAGTGGGATTCACATTTGCCCTCAACTATTTAAGTGACTCTCCAGTAGAACAAAATATACCCATGCTGTCATAAAAGAAAAAGGGTTCTTAATTATTAGTAGAAATAGAAAGCTTTGGATTGTACATCCTTCGGCAAGTATAAAAAGATGTATACTTTTAAAAGTGAAATGTTTGCAAAGAATATGGAAAATATCCAGTTCATCAGCTTGTATGTGCATTTGCTTTTAACTTCTATAAGCGACAAAGAAGAACACAGCTTGCCATAATCCTTCTACTCAAAAGATCAATTACACTGAATGGTGCCTGTGCATTTAAAATCACTGAGAGCAAATCATAAGTATTAGGCAAAGCAAATTTACTCAACAACATGGCCTCCTGGGAGCAGGTACATTTGTTTGAAAACAAAATTTCTTAAGTAAATGTATAGCCAATGAAAGGTATTGGATTGATAGTTCTGAAGTTCTGAATCTTCTATTTCACTACAGTGATTGCCAGTGAAGGCCAGTGCCAGCTCCCTGTGTCTCCATATGAACAAGCCTCAATCATTTTCTGAACAGACCACCCTTAGGTACGAAGATGAAAAGCTGCTTCTGAACCTAGCAATTTCTGCCGAGTGTGCCAACTATAAGCCATTGTGAGCAGCCACCGCCTGGAAGCTAGACACAGACCCCCAACCAGATCTAGGATGAGGACAATGTACAGTGACACCAAAGTGGGCTGCTGTGTTACCGAGGATGCAGAAGAAGAAAACTTCTGTAATTGCCACTTTCCAAGCCAGCCATCTCTACAACCTCAAACACTCATCACTGGCATCTAAAGCTACAGGAATTCCCAGAAAAAACAAATGGATGCTGTGCGTGCCCATCCCATTTAAGCCTGGCGCCACTGAGGCCGGCACAAAATGGAACTCCAGGAACTGTAAAGCCTTTTCCTTCTAGATATGCCTCCTCTTCCGCTCCCCTGCGTCTGACCTGCCAAACACACTTTTCTGCATGTCCAACCCTAACTGTGCTGGAGAAAAGTTAGTAAGTGGGAACTAAGAGGGATAAAAAAAGATGTAGTTTCAGTGCATAAAATTTTCCAGACATGATATGAGCATACACAACTGTATCATTTACTTAAAGGAACTGGTCTATCTAGCAACAATGTTTATAAAATCACTTTCTTTTTTTTTTAATTGTACTTTGCAAATGACTTCCTATTGAAGATAAAGTTTCATTAAAAGAGAAAAATATTTATAGTATGAGAGGAGTCCATTTGAAAAAAAAGAAGAGGAAAATACAATCCAAAGCATTTAGATATCGAAGAGCCAAGATGATGATACAGAGTATTGTAATGTGGTAACACTGCTATGACTCCTAGCAGTTGATCTTTAAAATAATAGTTCCTTTTTTTCCTCTAGGTACTTTCCACAATCTAGGATTTCCTCTCTGGCATCGACCTTTGTCTCACCCTGCACCACAGGAATTTTTCCCATGCTTGACAATCCTATCTCCATATTTGGAGATTCCAGAAAAGTATTTCTTCTTGCTTCTTCTGTTAAGAATTTATACAATCTAACAGAACTTTTGTTAGGAATTTATAGCCTAATAGAGAACCCAGCTATAATATTAATAACACATCTCCTAGTAGAGTTGTAAGATCATTCTTGAGGTTTGAATTGTCACCTTGCATACCATAAATCCTTTTCCTACCAAGTTAATTACTTAAGTTCTTAACTTTTTTGTTTTAGAAAACTTTCAAATTTACAGGAAGAGTTGCAAGAATAGTACAAAGAACTCCCACATAGACTCTGCCCAGATTGATTAGATTCACAAATGCTGCCACATTTGCATCTCTCTGTCTCCACACACCCACACACATACACACACACACACACACACACATACACACATCTTTCCTGCTCTATTTGAAAGTTGGTTGCAGACATCATGACCTTTCAACTTTCAATTCTTCAGCATGTATTCGCTAAAAACAAGTATATTAGCTTAGCTAAGCACAGTGCAATTACAAAAGTCAGGAAATCTAACTGACATAATCAATATTCAAATATAACCTGCAATCCATATTCCTATAATTCATTTTCAAATTTTATCACTTGTGCCAATAATATCTTCTATAGATAATATTTCTCCTAATTCAGGAGCCAGTGCTGAATTGCATATTGAATTTTAGTTGTCATGTCTCTTTAATCTCCTTTAATCTGAAACAGTTTCTCAGACTTCGACATTTTTGCCCACATAGATATTCTCTCTTCTCCATTCAGCAGCCAACATGATCAGATCACATCAGTCCCTTCTCAAATCCCTCCAGAGATTGCCCATCAAACTTAAAAGAAAATTCTACCCTCCTTCACTCCATCAGTCTCCATATCATTGACCTACTTTACTTTTCTTCACAGCACTATCAGATGTTACAAGATAGATAGATAGATAGATAGATAGACAGATAGATCGATAGATAGATAGATAATCTGGCTGTTTCTCCCAATAGGAGAAAGGAGAAATTTTGCCTATTTATTTATTAATTGTCTTCCCTGTGACTAACAACTTTGTTTATCTTGTTCATTACTTACTACCAGTGACTGTGTCTGGCATATTGTAATTCTTCAATAGATTCTTGTTAAATAAAATCATAAACTATTATCAGATTGCTGAAAGAAATAATTAAGGTATCTAGAAGTCAATGAAATTCACTAAAAATACAAGAATTATAAAAATTAAATTTATGTGTCTTTGAGGGCAGATATAAACAGGATGGTGGAGAACGCAAACAAGGTAACAACTTTTCCAAGAAAAAAATACTTTCCTTAGGCAAAACTATGGAGAGAGAAAAAGATCAGCAGTTGCCAGGGGGCAGTGAGGAGGTAGGAGAAGGGTTGAATATGCGGAGCACAGAGAATTTTTAGGGCAGTAAAAAGATGCTGTATGATACTATAATGTTAGATACGTGTCATTATATATTTGTCCAAATACATAGAATGTGCAGCACCAACAGTGAACCCCAATGTCAAGGACGAACTTGACATAATGATGTCAATGTTGGTTTATCAATTGTAACAAATGTACCCCTCTGGTGGAGGATGTTGATATGGGGAGGCTATGCATGTTGGGGGCAGGTGATAAATAAAAAAATCTCTGTATCTTCCTCTTAATTTTGCCATGAACCTAAAACTGCTCTAAAAAAAATAAGTCTTTAATAAAACACTCTTCATAGTGAAACACTGAAGGCAGACTGTAAGCACTGAGATCAAAAGTCAGGATCAACTTCTAGCTTTCTGAGAATAATTTGGTTTAGACGGAAGACTGTAAAGGCATAACAAGAAGCTTTAATACAGACATTTCAAGTGTTATGTCCCTCTGGGAGTGGTAAAAGGAGTCTCACTAGTGAGATTCAGGCAGCAGAATTAATATAGATCCCTGCATGCCCCTGCTCTTTGATTAACAACTACGGTTCTTGGTCTTTGCTTTGCTCTCATTCATATGTTGTTCATAGATTTATTTTTACAAAATATTCAATTTACTTTACTAGTAAAGAATATTCATATATGCTTCCCTTTTTTCTCCATTTGCTCTCATGGTTCCTCCCTCAAACCCTTATTATTCTCTCTCTGCATGTATACTACATATAATAATTTTATTATGCTCTTAGAGATTACCATTCTGGATAATTATACCATGTAGATTCAGGTTGTCTTTTATTTCCAAAAGGTTCTCTTGGATTGCAATTTTAAATACTCAATTCTGTTCCATTTTCTTGTTTTTCTTCTTCAGGGACTCCAATTATTTATATGGTGACTCTTCTTTGCCTTTCTCCCATTTCAGCCTCTTTCCCTCTCACCCTCATCACTTGTTTCTTTGGATCATTGTCATTCTCTTCATTGTTCTCCTGCCTTTCTTCAATGTCACTTATTTGATTTTCCTTCACATTTATTCTCTCTTTGACACTTTATAATTTAATCTGTGTTGGTAAAAATAAATGAATAAATAAAGCCAACCATTTTATTCTATTTCTTTCCTAAGTTCAATCAATTTTCATTTCATTTCTTCTTGGGTTTTGGTCCACTTCTGATCTTAGTTTTTAAATTTATGAATCAAAGTGTTTTCCATAGTTCACTGTGCTTGAAGCTACTTAATTCCATTTAGAGTATCATGTTACAATATTCTTCTGCTTCACAGTTGCTTTTCAGGGAGGAATTTCCATCCACTGAGGTGTTTAGATTTTTCCATTTTGTTTTGGTCTTCAACAGCGGTTTCACATAGTGAGACTGATGACATTGACACATTCAGCAGACAGGATTAACAAAGAGCGGGTTTACAGGATCTCTGGTTCAAGGGCGCCCCCTCCTGTCAGAGTCATGAAGTGCAGTTTCTTTAAAATACGGCTTTTGGTGGAGGTCGGTGGAGCGATATGCCCATCGATGTTTCAGGTTTCTATTGTCTTGTGGTATTCTAGATCTCCCTATCTTGCCTCTTTTTCCTTCACCAAAAAGCTCGAAGGGGTGCCCTTCCCTTACCTGCAAACTTGTTCATCCCTAGAAGCACTGCTTTTCCACAACTGCTCCCTGTGCTATTTCAAGTCCCTTCCTGTTTAGTTGGTGCTCTTATCTACCTGCATACTTTTTCTATATTTTCACACCTAGATAGACTTTCTCCTTCTGAGGGTGATTTTCATACAATTTCATTTCATTCCCTTTGCACATGATCCCTTTTCTCTTCCAGTTTCTCCGAAAACCGCTCGCCATCCTCAAAGCTTGCAATGGGAGCTCACCAGGCAGCTGTACTAAAAATGAATGTTTATTTTTCTACTTACAGTAACTAGCATTTGCATTGTCCCCTCGCTTCTAGTTATGCTGAAGGTGAGGGATTTATGTGGTTCAGTTGGCTTCTTAATGATTTGTACAGTTTTTTGATAGCTAAAAAAGGAATTGAGATTTGAGCAGCAGCAATTAATTACTTTAGGTTACTGTAAGCTGCTCATTTATCATTCTTAGCTGGATATTTCTTCTTTATGTCTGAAATTAGGTTTCTGGTTTTTGCCCTTTTAATCCCGTAGTGGATGTTGTAGTGGATACTACTGTGCTCCCCCCGTGTCCCCTTTTCAGGGCTGAGGCTCTTACTGCCCCAGCTGCTGGGCATCCTTGTTGCTATTTACAGCTGTACCTCTCGCTAGGACAGACTCTTACCCAATGTTACACAGCCCCCTCCGGGACGAAGCCAAGTAGTAATAGCTGGCTGATGCAAAGACACCAAGTGTGGCCCCTTTGCCTTAATTTGTGACAATTCCAAAGAGCATCCCAGCTCCAGAGCTCCCTACAGGATGACCTGAGGTCTCAGTCATAACTGCATTGCAGATGAGCTTCTCTGCCTGCCCAGTCCTACCTTCCTCACTTCCTAACAAGTATATATCCAAGTGCACTCCCCCATATACCTTCTGCAAACAAGCCTCTATCTCAGGGTGTTTTTAGGGTATCCAACCCAAGACAATCGTCATAAAAACTTTGTATTGACTTATGAGACAGTCACTGTTGAAAGCCCATTGAATATATTGTATACATTCCCTTAATTTTTGCAAGGAAACTGTGAGAAGGATATTGTTATTATCATCTTCATATCTCAGATGAGAAAAGAAAAATCATAGAGAAGATAAGTACCTTATAAATGGTCAAGGCAGGATTTGAATAGAGGCACTCTAACTTGAAAGCCCATTCTCTTATCCACTTCACTCCACAGGTTCCCACACTGGCGTGGCATTCGCTCCTTCTCTGGCATGATACTTCGCCAGCCCTTTCCTTGAATCTTTCTTTTTTTTCTTTTTTTTTGAGATGGAGTCTCATTCTGTCGTCAGGCAGGAGTGCAGTGGCACGATCTTGGCTCACTGCAACGTCTGACTCCCTACCTCAATTCTCCTACCTCAGCCTCCTAAGGAGCTGGGATTACAGGCACACGCCACCATGCCCAGCTAATTTTTGCATTTTTAGTAGAGACGGATTTTCATCATGTTGGCCAGGATGGTCTCGATCTCCTGACCTCATGATCTGCCCATCTTGGCCTCACAAAGTGCTGGGATTACAGGGGTGGGCCACCGTGCCTGGTCTTTCTTGCATCTGTCTAAGCTCTGCTGTGGAGCATAGCCTTCAAATCTATTCTCTCTTTGACACCTTATAATTTAATCTGTATTTGTAAAAATAAAGGAGGCTGAGGCAGGATAATTGCTTGAACCAGATGACCACAAATATCAAGATGTTTTCATTTTTTAACACATAATATTTTCACAAGTGGTTTGGCTATAATGTTAGTTGCTAAAGATGGAATCTGACCTTATGAATTCATCTTTCAAAGCTTTAGCATTATAAACAGAGATGCATGTTTGTAAATCCACCTTATTATCACTCAGCACTGTCATAGGAATTGTGTTCATATGCACACATATATTAGCAGGTACACAGTAGCAACACCTTCTCTGTACTTTTGTTTTTTATCTTACTTCCAAGTAATAACAATGATATTATCACATTTCTCAAAATTCTTACCTCCATCTTGAAATTTGCTTAATCTTTCAAAGTATGACGACATGGGGGCCTGTACAATGTCTAAAATAGCCAGAAGTGTTCTTGTTAGCCTTAATAACTCACTGAAACTATAAAATCCAAAGTATATAAGATTCCGAGCCAAGTGGACCACCTTAATAAAAAAAAAAAAAGCGGGGAGGGGGAGAGTGAAAGAGTGGAAAAAAAATTGGGAATTGAAATAAACATTGGCTTTTTATTATCTAAATTAGCACAGCTATTTCTAAACTTCCTAATTCTTTAACACCTAGGAATTAAAATACTTGCAAAAGCAACCACTTGAACTTTGATTTATTCAAGTCTAGAACTAAATCCAAGTAAGATTCAGAGTGCTTTAAGGTACTTAACAAAATTTATACTAGAATTATTTACATCCTAATTAAACATTTAAGTAATTTAAGTCAGCAGGATGCCACTTAATAAATGGTTGCACCAATTAATTACTTTAATAAATGGCTATTATCCAAGAAATTTGCCCAGAAATCTATGTTCCCTATGCTGCTTTGTGGCCTTGTGGATTGCAGAGGACATTCCAAGTGCGAGAGTCTACCTCCAACATGTGGCCCCCAGTGCACAGTCTCCCCCTACCGCACTGTATCAGAGGTGGTCCAAGTGACCAACAGAAGTGATGACACGTCACTTCCAAGGTTAGATTACAGAAGACTGCAACTTCCATCTTGGACTCTCTCTCTCTCTCTCAGATGGCTTGCTCTGAGGAAGCCAGGTGCCATGTCATGAGGACACCCAGGCAGCCTACAGAAAGGCCCACATGGCAGGAAGCTGAGGTGCCAACAGCCAGCAAGGAGGTGTGGCCACCAACAACCCCTGCAGTGACCTTAGAAACAGACTGTCCAGCCCCAGATGGCTGCAATCCCAGTCAACAGCTTGCTGGCTACCCCATCACAGACCCTGAGCCAGAACCACCCAGCTAAGCTACTCCTGGCTTCCTGACCCACAGAAGCTATGATAATGTTTGTTGCTTCAGGCTGCAAAGTTTTGGAGTAATTTGTTATACACCAGTAGGTAGCTAATACACCAGGTATCAAGTAATAGCATCCTTTCTCTAGTTTTGTCACTACATCCCCAAACTGAAGATATTTCAATTCAGTTCAATGAGAATAAAAACATCATCTCCATAGAGACAAAAAAAAGTATCCAAACATTCCACAAAATATGCAGAACTGCCTGTGCTTATTACATGCAAAAAGTCTTACACAAATGAAACAAAAAAAATCAAGGGAAACAGTAATTAATAGACAATTACAAATAAAATGTTTTCTACTGGACATTAAAGCACCAAATCTATCTTTTAAAAATGGCAGAGAAAATAATATCTTCATGAACTAAATTACCCAGTTACCAAAACATCCTAAATATTAGAGGGAAAAAGTACCTCAAATGTCAGTTTATTTTTTTCTTTATCCCCAAAAGGAAAGGGCTGGTTTACGACTTCTTTCAAATATTCTTCAACAAATTCCATTGTCAGGGCAAATTTCCTCTTCATATCATTTCGGGAAGAGTCTGTTATAGAATCATATCTGGAAATACAGAAAGAAGATAACGCAAGTTAAACTGATTGCAATCATTTAAAAATAGTAAAACATATGTACTTTAGTTTCCTGGCTGCATAATCTTGGATAAATTAGTTAGCCTTCCTAGGGCCTGGGTCCTCATCTGTAAAGTGGGGCTCTTGTGAAATGAGCTATGTGTAAAGCAGTTATGGCTGTTGTGAAATGAGCTACATGTAAAGCAGTTACGGCTGTTGTGAAATGAGCTACGTGTAAAGCAGTCGTAGCAGTCTACCACAATATGAAGTACTTAAAATTCTTGCTAATTATAGCAACATTGTTTATTGTTTTCTAGAAAATGCCTTTATTACCACTGAGAGTTATTTCACCCTCAAAAACGAGTATCTTATTTGCATTTAGAAGATTAACAACCTGCGACAGGACACACAAATGCCTTTCCACATGTTACATTTCAAAACTGTAGCCATTTGATGTGGAGCTCATCTGCTGGACCCCAAAGCCTCAAGACCTTTTTCCAAACATACTCATGAATTGTGATCTTTGTGGGGATTTCTGTCCAGAGCCTGGCATAGCGAACAGGCACCACAGACTCCTGGGGATCCCGGTCAACGTGCATGTGGAGCATGAGGCGACAGAAGGACGCTCGGAGGTCGAACGGCAGGCTCTCATCCGACACACACCGCAGGATCAGGTCTACAGAGAGCTGTGTAGAAATCTGGTTTATGGCCAGATACTGGCGATCCAAGCACATCCTTGCAAAGAGGTTTAGCTGGTACCTTAAAAATGATAAACATATTACATTATTGTCTTATCTCGAAGAAATCTTTAAACATCATAGTACCAATCAGTATCTATGTTTAAGACACCTGTATTTCCAAGCATTCATGATATTGGAGTCAAACTCTTGATTGTAGTATGTTAACCATTAAGATCAAATGACAAGACATATATGAAACTGTCTCTATGTCCCTTCAGTTACAATACCTCTTACTTGTTTCAGCAAAATGTGTCTGCTGGAGAGTGTCACTAGGCACTCCAGTCTGGGTTTCCTAGGATTACAAACACTGCCCTCAGGCTGAAGGCTACGGGCAACAGCTCACATGAAACCATCTCTCTCCACCTTCCCCAGCCTCACTCAGCTTCAGGCTCTAGTGTCTGCACTCCAGGTTTCGCCCCTCTCAGTTCCCAAACCAAAAATGATCAGTCCAAATGGCATGAGTGCAGTTGGCTTATCAGCCCAGTTTTGAGATTAAGAACCAGCCTTTGATTTGGTTGCTATAGCTGTAGAAACCAGGGAACACAACGCGTCATCTGTCTTTGTCTGATTCTTGCCATTTGGGCCCAAGTTGGCCCCAAGGCTTCTGCCTTGGGTTTCTATCCCTGCAACTCAAAGACGCCAGCTAGGTTCTTGCTCCCAATATGCTGACCACCAGGAACTGCCTTCAGTACTTCCGCTGCCATATTCCAGTGCTGAACTTTCATAACTACAGGCACCAGTTTCTCTTAGGCCCTAGGTCACCACATATTCATAATCCACTCTCTACTAAACTACTGGCTACCCTTGTAGCCAGATCAATTTCCTTAGCCCCATGTCTATATCCCTCTCGACTCCATCACCTAGGTCCTAACATGTCCCTCATCTGCCTCCACTCTACTCAATACGAGGACAAAGCCTTTGGCTGCACAACAATTCCAAGCTGGTGAAAAACCAGGAAATTACAAGTGGTGTATGCAGAAAATAGACATGTTAATTTGTATTTTGAATATTTTAAATAATACTAAATATTTCAGCTACCCTAGTTCTGACATGACTTTTAAAATTGCCTCTTCATAGATGCCTAACTTCTAGTGGCTACAGAGAAGCAGTTCTCATTTAATACGTGAGATTGAGAATTATTGTAAGATTGTCTACAATACTTAACCTGTAATAGGTAAGAACTTCTAAGTCAGCTTTGGTGCCTTCTTTTGCCTCTTGAGCAAGGTGCCTGATAGCTTTGCCATGAGGTTCCCTGTTGCTGTCAATCCAATAGAGCCAAACTTCTTCATCATCAATGTCATCTGAAAGGATGGAGCTCTCCATGGGGTTGTCTGCTTGCATTGAGACCACCCTTCAAATAAATAGCACATACAAAAATCTACTAAAAAGTACACTTGTAAATATGAGAAAGAACTATAATGTTTACAAATAATCAACAGGAAAAAGATGCATCCATTATCTGGGCTTACTTAGTTTGAATGAGAATGTCTGCATTGCCTGGACTCAACATAAATTTACAGATGAGTTCTTGAGTTACAGGAATAGCAGTGGTATTAGACACACACAGATCTGACAAATAATCCAAAAACCTGGCAAGAGAAAAAAATTAAATGGAATACGAAGACAAAGCATTTTATAAAAGCATCAGAATAAAGACATAATTTGGAATATAATAAAATAAACTTATTATATGTTTTAATACTATTTCCACACATTTGTCTAATGTGTTGTTTACTGCATCATTAGAAACAAATTAAACATATAATTTTTTTATTTAATACAAGCCTTGTTTCAAAAACGATGTGTTTGCTTCTATTTATTTTATGACATTCCTCCCACAGCACCGTGACTTATACTTAGAAAATCATTCATCTCCCCTAAAGTGAGTCTCCCCAGAGCTGAATATCAAACCAAAAGCAGATCAAAGCTGATGCTGTACTGAATAAAACAGAAATAGAACACACGCCTAATGAAAATTACTATGACCTGGTCAAGTCAGACGCCCATTTCTACCTTCTAGCATTTATTTGCTGTACTAATTAGCTAAGGAAACACTGCCAATTGGCTTGACTTTTCTGCACTCATTTCTTCAAGATAAGGCAGCATGGTACAACAGAAAAAGAACCTGATGTGGAATGAGAAACCCTTGATTTACTTTGCATTCTATTCCTATTAGGGTACGCTTGGGCAAGTTGCTCGCTAGGCTTCTATTTTCTCATCTCTAAAATGGGGGTAATAATATATAACCAGTGCATCTCACACAAGTGTGCAAGGATCTAAACAATATGAATGTATTTTGAGAAACCATAAAGGTCTATAAAATCATGAGGATTCAGAGTGAAAATCAATCATACTTAAGTATGTCTATAAAGGGCTTTGATCTCTTACGAGGTAGTAACTCTTTGTTATATACAATTATTATAGCAACAAGCCCAACATAGTTTGTCCATAAAAGTTAGTGATATGAAAGAATTCTAACTTTTAAAAGTTCTAAAAATAAAACATAAAGCCACAGTCTCCACTAGAAAGGAATACCGCATGAATCATTTCAAACCTTGGCTCCCGATTTCTCCTGAGTAAACTGACAAATGTTTCTATTTCTTTTGCTGTGATATGTTTCTCTAGTAGTTTTCTGTTGTTGTGCAACAAAGCTGTGATAGTATCTTCTGCCAAAATATCATAGCCAATCTGGGACTGCATGACACAGAAATTCTTAGCAATATATTCCTGCAAAGAAGAAAGGCTGTCAGAATACACTGCCAAACAGTTTACAAATAACACGTTCTATTAGGGTCAACAACACTGATTAATTTATTCATAACAGAAAGTTCACTAAAAATTTTCTCAAAAGAAAAGCAAGTAAATTTTTCAATAAATAGAACTTTTTGAGGAAAGACATGAAAACATACTGGCATATACATTATTGAACTTCTACCAAAAAGTTATACACCTAGAAATAATTATCAATAGAGGTATTTACAGTCTAAGTGGAAAAAATAAATCTAATTAAAAGAAGTTTTTATGACACAATAACTTTGGATTTCATCAGTCTAACAGATACTTTTCTTCAATCTCTTACTTAAAGTCACAGCCAATGATTTGGGCATAATTATAGAAAAGAAAATGACTGCCTGATATTTCACTCATGAGACATCAGATCTGGGTTGTTACTTGAAGATCCCAGACGGACTTGGGTTGATTCCTTTTTCGTGAATAGGCTAGAATGATCTGCAAGATCTTTTCTTTAAAATAATGGTAAAATGTCATATAATTTTTTTATTGTACTTTAAGTTCTAGAGTACATGTGCACAACGTGCAGGTTTATGTATACATGTGCCATGTTGGTGTGCTGCACCCATTAACTTGTCATTTACATTAGGTATATCTCCTAATGCTATCCCTCCCCCCTCCCCCCATCATATAATTTTTATCTTTAAAAAGCTACCAAGCAGGGCAATGTGATTAATCATTTTATTGATTAGATCCATTCACCCAATAAATGTTTCTTGAAGGCCTACTATATTCCATTCCATGTTGACAAGTGAAACGAAACAAACAGAGGAATGGAGAAAGGTGTCAACGTTAGATAGGGTGGATGCTGAAGAAGTGACATGTGAGCTAGGGTGGGAATGAAGAGAACGAGGCAGCCTCTGGAAGACCTAGAGGGAAGCCATCTGGGCAGTGGGAGCAGCCAGTGCAAAGGCCCTGTGGTCAAGCAGAACCGAGCTTGTGTTCTATCAGCAGAAGGTGGCCACTGTAGCTAGGCAGCGGTAAGCGGCAGAAAGCAAAGTTGAAGTTGGAGAGGTAGGTCAAAAGAATCCTCGTGAGCCACGGTAAAGAGCAAAGAGGTTATTCTAAAAGTAAGAGAAAGCCACTGGGGAGGTTCAATCATGTTATTGTTTGATCTACTCCTTATTCATTACACCAATTTTCCTGTATCCCAAACCACTATTATTCATCTCCCATGTTCTGTCTACAAGCAGCACATCTCACACTGCCATGGAACTGGTGAGCTTCACCCCTTTCTACCATGAAAGGTTCTTACTTTGATTCCTTGGGATTCTCCCTGGAAATGTGTCTTTGTTTCTATAAGAGAATTTATCGATTAGAAAGTGATTTTGCCTTAAGGTAAAATTTACTGGAATGTACCTATTCCTTGAAAATGATATTGATTGCACAAATCTAATTATATGCTAAGCAGCATTTTTGTGGCCTTTCAGAATGATGGCTTTGTGTATTGGGTAGCCAGTTAGGTAAAGTAAATGTGTTCTGTTAGTATATCATTTTAAGGATACATATTGCTTTATACACTTTCATGCCTATTGTAATCATACACTGGTATAAGGCAAACATCCAAAGATGTTAATAACTAAATTAAATTAGAGGTGGTATCAAATTTTATAAATAGTAATAAATAGAGATTTGATATTAAATACATGGGTTAGTGTTAAGTCACAAATGAACTTCCTATTAGGACTATAACATAGGTGAAGATAAAGAAAAAATAAATTATAGCTATAATACTACATAATATATACTACATAATAATACAGAACATTTTAAAATCATGTTCTAAAAACATCAGAAAGCTGTTTTATGCTTTCTACAAAGCATTCTTAATTCAATACAAATGAGAAAAGTATTTCTCAGCTATTACTGAGATTCAATTAGAACACACAATAGAAAGGGAAGAAAAATAAAACATAACCCTTAACAAATGCTAGGGATTCTTTATTCCTTTATCATCTATGCTCTATCTCTATGCTCCAAAGAAACCCAGAAAGCAGGTCCCTGAAGTGCATAAACATGTACCTGAAAGGAGTAATATGACTAGGTAGGGGTATGTGTGTCGGGGGGGAGGTGTGCACACACGTGTCGGGGGGGGTGTATGTACACACTGATCCTTGGCCAAGACTGAGAGGGGAGTGAGAAAGAACCATGTGTGCCAGACCTTGAGAGACAGAACTGACACCAGTTAAGACATGCTGCCCAGGGAACCTACTAGTGACTAGCGAAATAACCAAATCCAAAGTGATCTGGCTCCCCGCCATCCTGAAGAACCGGGCTGCAAAAAAGGGAAGAGGCCCTAAGCACCCTTCCAAAGACTGAGCCATCAAGGAGGGTGCACGTCACGGGACCTGATGATGGGCCTGAGGGCCCTGGGTAACCTCGTTAGACCTGTCGGGTTTTTTTTTTTTTTTCCTGTTAATGTCAATCTCTGTAACACAGCATTGCTCGTAAGGGTGAAGTGGTGACCTGTCTCACAAGAGTATTTCGCCAAACCCAAGAAGAAAACTGAGAGCAAGGAGAAAACATTGAGCAGCCTCTCATTCTCCTTCCCCACTCCAGATCTCCACTAAGAACTCAGGGTCTGATACTAGGAGCATGCCCCATCACTGCCTCTGAGTGCTTGAAGGAAGGCCATTTAATGTTCTGGTACTTAATTCTTCTTCCAAAATCATACGAACAATGCTATCTACTTCATCTTGCCATCTTAAAGGAACCCAATGAAGTTGGGAAAAATAATTCTAGTGACAGCATTTGGACCAGCAAGAAGGGTGTTTATAACTAGGATTATATTAGACAATATTTAAGGATTTGTTTATATCGTCCCCTTGCTCTAACTCCTATTCCTTGCCATATTATTTATCTTCTAGTTAATATTTTTACATACTCTTTTCAGACCTTTCTTACTCTTCAAACACAATTATGAAGCCAAAATATTTTAACACAGTCTTCTTAAAACAAATCTTTTTTTCTTCCCCAAAAATGTTCAGACTACCAAGGTGCAACAGTGCGATGATTCAGAGCCTGGGTTTGCATACTGGCTCCATTCTTAAACTATCACCTTGGACAAGTTACTTAACCCTTCTGTGCCTCTGTCCTTCATCTTAATTCAGTGTTACTGCATTAATTCGTGACACGTATGTAGAACTGAGCCTGGTACAAAGTAAGTACACAATAAATACTACTAACTCTTCCCAAACAACCTCCACCTTCTAGGATTGACATCCTAGGCCCTAGTGGCTTAGCCCGCCCTGCCCTTCCAGCCCTCTCCCACACCATCCTTCTTCATGGACCAAACTCATCAATGAAACTTACAGTGATGCACTCTGTCCTCAAATGGATTAAGAGAAACACTAATTTATCAAACAATGATGAGTTTTATGCAATTCGATATTAGACATTTACATTACTGAACATATTGCAAAAGATTAAGCTTGTGATTGCTTTGTTTTGTATGAGGCAGGGTCTGTTACTCAGGCTGGAGTGTACTAGTGTGATTGTAACTCACTACAGCCTCAAACTCTGAGGCTGAAGCTATCCTCCAGCCTTAGCCCCCTTAGTAGCTGGGACTACAGGCACACACCACCATACCCAGCTACTTTTCGTTTTTGTAGAGATGGGGACCTCGCTATATTGCCTAGGCTGGTCTAGAACTCCTGGCCTCGAGTAATTCCCCCACCTTGGCCTCCTAAAGTGTTGGGATTACAGGCTTGAGCCACAACACCTGGCTTGTATTTTTAAGATAAAAATGAGACTTAAGAGAAATTTCACTTGCAACTGGTAACTGTGAGCTGTACCCCTAGATCCACCTGGGTTCCCTGACCTCAGAAGTTGCAAATATCTTAGGGTAAACATGCCCTTTCTAGCATCTATCATTCTCATTTCATAGATCTCTCTTCAGAAATACCTCTTCCCGTACAATTTATGAAAATGATTCTCATCCTACCCAAAGGCTTCCTTCTCCAAGAATCCTTCCTTGGTTCCCAAAGCCACCACTGGGCTCTCTCTCTTGTGAATTCCCATAACTCTGTTTTTTCTCTGTGTCTTTTCTTTGTCTCCCATCATATCTTTTCCACTAAATTATAACCTCTTTGGTCCATACACAGTGATGCTGTACCTCACATGTTCCTCAAGCCAAAAGTGTTCCATTCCTCCTTACATAATAGATCCAGGATGTCCTAGTCACCAGGAGCCAATAACAGGCACATATTAGTACTCAGGACATCCTCCCCCAGTGATTCTAATTTCATATGGAAGAATAAAGCCATGGTCAATACAATTCAAAAATACTTACAAATCATTTTTATGTATTGCCCAACACAAAATTTCTAAGTGAAATTTCCCATTCATATTTTCTATGCTGTAGAATTATAACCAAAGAACCTTGCCCATACTTTAAATATGAAACAGTTTACAATGGGGGCTACTCTCTGACCTGATTTTTCCGGTAATCCTGCTGAGAGTGTCTCAGGACACGGTAACAGAGCCGCAGCATGTACTTGTAGGGTGCATATCTTTGATCCCCCAGATCTTCAAGTCGCAGCATTGAGCCTTCTCCTGCTTTCTCTTTAAAGGGTGCTTTAAGAATTCCAAATATCTATCAGGCATAAAAACAGCCACCTATTCTGATGAATAAAACGTTTTGCAACTTTTTTTTTAAACAAATAAGAACACTGATTCAAAAAACACTTACATACATTTGAGTATTGTTAGTGTAAAGGGGAAAAACAAAGAGGATTTACTTTACAGGACCAACATATCAAGGATCAGAAAAGCACTGCTAAAAGGATCCCCTACATTGAGTGACAAAAACATTCTTTAAATAAAATGCTTAATTTTGTTTAGAACTCATATTTTATAAAATAAGAAATATGAAGATGTTTAATTTCACCAAGTTACATGAATATATTCAGATGAACTAAAATGTAGCTTGATTTCTAGGGGCTCTATAGTTTCTTCTATTATTTTCTAGAACCTTTCAAAATCAAAATAATATAAAGAAAACATTCACTTTTCATTAAAACTGACATCAGAAAATGACTTCCAAACATTGCTTCTAAACTACTTTATAAAAGAGTTAATTTATTGCTGTTTGTACACAAAGATGTGGCCAAATCGATGAACGTATCAGCATTCAAATGTGACAAATTAGGAGCCACACGGGCAGCTGGTGGCACCCAGGAAGCCAGATTCTTGTAAGAGGGTTAGCAGTTAGGAAGCATTTAAAAAGCACTGAGGAATATAACTCTTTTCGGCAGCAAGACAGCAGGAGGGATCACCTGGAGATGAGCTGCTAGAATGAGGAAACTGTCTATGAAAGAGCAGAGTCAAGGGCATGTGCATTAATACATGAAAGCAAAATAGAAAGGAATGATTCTTTGGAATTCATGAAATATGATATGAAGTAAAGTTTCTTTAATAATTTTGTATTCACTGAGCCTTTAATTTTATATTTATCATATAAAAATAAAATATTTGACATACGTTGGTTCTGATATTATTAATAAATCATCCAAGGTCCTAAAATTATTTGAAATCAAATGTTTTTATATAATAATTACTTGAAAAAAGTCCTATTAGATTTGCAACCTTTATTTTATTTGAGAAAAAAGTTGATTTTGTATTTTCAGACAATCAGCTACATATAAAAACTAATATTATGTCTACTATTTGCCTTTCCCAAATCAATAAGAATATGTGTATCAAGAGCATGATTTTTATGTTTTAAGTATCTTCTTTGAGTCTGTACTTCATTAATGAAGAAACTCATTAATTTAAATAGCAATTAATAGAATAAAAATAATACATAAATATAGGCATGTCCATATGTGCATATCATTAGGAAGTGAATCAATTTGATGTGTTAGAAACAACTTCAAGAAGATGTAATATATGACCAGTTCTGTACTTTCAGGGAAAAAAAACTAGAATATTGTACAGAGTACTTGTAAGCTGATGAACAGACTGCCCTACTTTCCTAGGGAAGAGAAGGAAAGAAGCAGATGGAGATCGTACTTTCCAAGTTCACCTGGAAATTCTACCTAGGAATTTTTCCAGCATATTTTCTGGAGATAATCTGACTATACAGGGTTTTTGGAGGTCCATGGTAGGCTGTCTCTATGATGGTCTCTGATATTCCTGCCTCCTGATATTCACAGCCTCATAGAATCCTCTCTCCTTAACTATGGGTTAGATTTATTAACTCATTTCTAACTAATAGAACACAGTAGAACTGATGTTACTTCTAAGATTAGGTTATACAAAGATGGTAGCTTCCATGTGAGCGTCCTCTCTAGTTTTCTCTTGGATCCCTCAGTTCTAAGGAAAGCAAGCTGCCTTGTCTTGAGGCACTCCTGAGAGACGCCCATGTGAGAGGACTGGAAGGTGAGTCCTCTCTCAGTTGAACCTTGAGATGCCTGCAGCCCCAGCAAACACCTTGACTGTAGCCTGGTGAGAGACCCTGAGCAAGATTGGCCCATGTAAGCCACGCCTAGATCGCTACTCCACAGAAACTGTGAGATAGGAAATATCTTGTTTTCAGCCACTAAGTTTTGGGATCATTTGCTTCATAGTAATAGATAACTAATACAAGTACTTTCCTGATACTGTAATTCAGAAAATAAAATATACAAATTTAGTACATGAAAAAATTCACCTGCGCCAGTATGTTTTGTTCCCTCATCAATTTTTGACGCTCTCGGTTTGGCTTAGTGATAACCACATCCAGAACTTCTTGTCCATTATTAGGCACATCAGCAACAAAGAAGATGAGGTCTTCCAATAATTTGGTTACAAACCTATTACAAAATGAAAAGGCAATTTTACTTTACGGTGTGCTTAATTTTGGAAAATGTATAGATATATGATAGGTAGGTAGGTCGGTATAGATAAATAGACAGATAGATAGATAGATAGATAGATAGATAGATAGATAGATAGATAGATAGATAGATAGATAGAAAGAAAATAGATAGATGGGCAGATAGATAGATTTTTTTACTTTTTCTTCAGGAGTGGAACTCAAATCCATGGAAATTTCTTTTTATTAAGTAATAGGAACTGAAACACTTGAAAACAAGGTATTTTATAACAAAAAAGGTATTTTATAACAAAAAAGGTATTTAATTTACAAAATAGTCTCTAAGACAGTTACTGTCTACCTAAACCTTTACAAAGAAAATTCCTTCTCCAGCATCTCCAGCCTCTACTTGTGCCTCCAGTTCTCAAGTGTTTGCAGACTGTGATCAAATAAAGCCATGTGAGTCGTAACTACACACGAGTAGGTAGGATGACACCACCAGATGACTTTCCACAACTGACTAGTAAAGCAGCATATTTCTGCTTAAGGGAAAACAGCTATACTAAATTCCTAAATTTCAATTCTTTTTCTTTATCTTTTTACTGTTAACTCAAACTACATTTCCTAGTCCTCCCCACATTTCAACTTACCCAATGTACAGAATAGGAAAAACTTAAATGACCTGTGAATAGAGACAGAGTAAACAATCGGACACTCAAAATACTGGAAGTATTAAATGACCTATCAAAATTACAAAATTCTAAAACCATACACCAATGTTCACTTTTAAATCTATATTTTGGTTATTATTACAACTATTACTTGAACTTCAGTGGCATTTAGTACAGGCAGTGTCTTGAAAGCCCTTCCTCTCTTCACTGTTTTCCTCCTCCTTCCTCCGCCTGCTCTTTGTCATTTTCCATTTGTGTTAGTCAACTGAGGGAGGGGCAGGGTTCAAGCTATTGCAAAAATGGGTAAACAGAGGAGGAATGTGTATTGGAAGGGTCAAGGCATTTTTTAAATTGTATTAGTGGTAAAGTACAACTTAATTATTCAATAAACACATAATTTTGGGGGGATAAGACAAAAGCTGACCAATAAATAGTTAAATTAGCTTTATGCATATAGTGTTAGCATCTTTATTTGCTGTTGTTAGCAAGTGAATACAATGATGCTAATCATGAACACATTCATAAGAAAACTACATTTTAAGAGCTTCAACAATTCCAGGAAAGTATAGAATGTATTCAGTTGGAAAACATCTCTTTTATTCTCTTTCAATACCTTTGGTAGGAAAACATCTTGATCTTATCTCCCGATTTATGTCTTGAAAGGGAATGTGCTTCCTGAAGCCTAGTGGACACACCCAGAATCTATCATTTAGTCACCCAGAGAAATTTCAGTATACTTCCAGGGATCATAAACTTCCCTCCAAAATTCCTGGGATTCTATGTTTTCTTGGTATGCCTATTTTAAATTTTAACCTAGTCTGTTTCTTTTGGAAAATGGTGTCTGACAGAATTCACAGACATAGTTACATTGAATCTCTGAAGGCAGCCACAGAAACGTAAAACGTGTTTCATGTGCATCCAAATGTGGTGTGAATTTCTTTTGAAATTGTGATTTAGTGTCCTCCAGATAATTCTGTTGCTCTTAAAACAAAACAAAACAAATTTGGAGCTGAGGTTACTTCAGCACAATGAAAAAAAATTGAGCTTCAGTTTCTACATGCCTAATGCAAGTCCAATTTGGGCATAAATATTTGTATTTTCTTTTTTAAATTATTAAGATTCCTTTTCTCTTGCTGTTTCAATAACTGTAATCAAATATTTAGATATCTAAGAAAGTAAAATTTTGTGAGCAACTACAGATCATTCTGTTTCAAAGTCATTCAAATGCCCTGAAAATTGGAGATGGTTAATGGAATGATCATGACGAATATTAACAGTCTTGATTGCAAATCATGATACGTCAACCCTATATGTAAAGCCTACCTCTTCATGACAAGGCCATGGAAGCCAGGAAGAGCAACCTTCTCTTTTGGCCTCTGAAACTGTTGAAACCTTTTTTTTGACCTTGCGCTTCAAGCATCCCTTTTGTGGCAAAACAAAGAGCTGGTTTGTTTTCAATTTAGCTCAAACTCTGATTCTATACTTGGCAGTGGTGAGCTCCTACTAACTCATGCAATCTTACTAGTTTGCTTTTTAAGCTTTATGGAAAACGAACAAAATAAGAAAAACAATGAGGAACAGGGATGATGTTCAACTCTTGCAAGGTAAGAGGGACAAAAAACACATGGTAGGGAAATAAACTAAACATATGAAGCAGAGACGAATATATGGCTTCTCTAACCTCTTAAAGAAAACTTAAAATTCAGTGGCCCTTATTCAGGCTTTGGCTGTGCAGTGATAGGAGGAAACAATGGATGCACATGGATAGGGCTGGACCCAGCCACCAGCTAGCTCCATGATTAAAGTATCATATTACCGGAGAACATGGACTCTCAGCTCTCGATATCAGATCTGGCTCTGGTCTAGTTGAGGAAAGCCAGGTAGAAGCCAGCATAAAACTGACAGAGAAGACAAGTGAATGTAGAGAAAGGAAAAACAAAAATCTCCCACCTAAGAAAACCACACATAGTAAAAGTCCAAAGCACATAAGGAAAGCTGACATTGAGGAAGATAGCCACCATACTAAAGCATCAGGAGGCTACTCCACCACCAACAAAATCCAAGTAACAAAACAGTTTCAAAATAAGTTTTAAATGAGTGTGTATCAAAATAAGTTTTAAATGAGTGTGTATCAAAATAAGTTTTAAATGAGTGTGTATTCAGTCTTCAAAGAGATAAAGAAAGCAATATATTAAAAAGACAACATATTTTAAAAGGGCCAATATAAATGAAAAATAGGTGGATATACAAAAAAAAAATCTGAGAGATAAAAATTATATGCTGAGCACAGCGACTCATGCCTGTAATCCTGGCATTTTGGGAGGTTGAGGCAGGAGGATTGCTTGAGCCCGAGTTCAAAATCAGCCAGGGCAACAGAGTGAAACCCTGTTTGCACAAAACAATTAAAAAATTAGTAGGTTGAGGTGGCATGCTCCTGTTGTACCAGCTACTCAGGCAGTATCAAAAATCGATCCAGATAATAGCACAGAGAAATATTAAAAGGCAAATACTAAAAGGGAAGTTAAGAGAGAAAAAAGATGAATTAAGACAATCCAACATATATCTCATAAAAGTTTCAAAAGACAGAAAGGAAGAAAAAGACAAAGAAGCAATATTTGCAGGAAAATGGCTGAAAATTTCCAAGAATTGAAGGAAGAAATAAGTATTCAGATTTAAAGTATACCTTAAGTGTCAAATGAGAAAAAACAAAAATAAAACTCCTTTGTAAACACATCATGGTGAAATCTTAAGACATCAAAAGCAAAGAAAAATAATATATAAAATTACCAAGTCAAGAAAAATTACCAATAAAGAATAACAAGTCTATTGACAGATTTCTTAACAGCAACAAGATATGCTAGAAAGTAATTAAGTTATAGCTTTAAAATACTGATAGAAAGTAATAATCAATCTGACATCTCATATATAAAGTATCACTTAAGAGTAAAGCAAGGGCCCGGTGGCTCACACCTGTAATCTCAGCACTTTGGGAGGCGGAGGCGGGCAGATTACCTGAGGTCAGGAGTTTGAGACGAGCCTGGCCAACATGGTGGAACCCCATCTCTACCAAAAA
>NW_012115777.1:3771126-3855295 GCF_000951035.1 Colobus angolensis palliatus | reverse complement strand
AAAATTGTTTAAAAAAAAATCACTAAAAAAAATTTAGAAACTAAATTTCTCTCCCCAAAAACTACTGAATAAGATTAAAAAATAAAATAAATGTTTTAAGTTAAAAAAAAGATGTTTCATTGTCTTTTAAAAAAAGGAACAAAATTTATCAGTAAAAAGGAAACGTGGTGCATCATGATTTATACTGATACATTTATTCTTTTGTATTTATCAAATTAAAATAAAATTTTACAAATGAAGAGAATAAACACAGAACTATGGTTCTAGACAACTACTACAAGAAAGATGGGAGGGAGAATGTCAGGGCAAAACCAAAGCATGCTGCAACACTTTTCTTCCAGGGGAGGGAGAAAAAAATTAGTAACTTCGATTTTATCAAGAAGAATATACAGTCAAAATGTATGATAAGAATTCAAGTGTAATTGCTAATGAATGAAAACATGACCAAAAGCTTCTAAATCAGTAGAGAAAACAGAAAATGGTGGGAGGGGAATATAAACTTTATTTATCTAGCAGAAAGCAAGGAAGAAGTAAAGGAAATGAAAACAAGCTACACTAAAGAAAGAAAAACAAAAATAAAAATGCATTCAAATAAATTTATCAAATACAAAGTCATTAACTTGCAAATGAAAATAGACTATCAGTCAGGCACGGTGGTTCACGCCTGTAATCCCAGCACTTTGGGAGGCCAAGAAAGGCAGATTGCTTAAGCTCAGGAGTTTGAGATTAGCCTGGGCAACATGGCGAACCCTGTCTCTAGAAAAATCCAAAAAATTAGCTGGGTGTGGTGGCATGCGCCTGTGTTCCCAGCTACTTGGGAGTCTGAGGTGAGAGGATCACCTGAACCCAGGAGGTCGAGGCTGCAGTAAGCCATGATTGCACCATTGCACTCCAGCCTTGGCAACAGAGCAAGACCCTGCCTCAAAAAAATAAATAAAATAGACTATCAGATTAGATTGTTACAATCAACCTTCTGCTGCTCACTAAAACAAAATGACCAGGACACCTGAAATAAAAAGATATGGAAAAAGAGACATCAGGCAAATGTTAAACTAAAGATTGCTGGTGTCAGGATAGCCATACCTGGCAAAAAAAAATTAAGAGAAAATGATGTTGCTCTGAGAAGCAACATCAGAATGACATCTGATCTGGTGATCACATGGTGGATAACCCCTGTTCTAGATCCTGAGCTCCTATCATGGGGAATGAGAACCATCCCTCAAGAGGGTAAGTTTCACAGAGACATGGGATAGTCTGTGGCCTTCACCACCACATTAGCACCACATATACCCATGCTGCGTGGCCAAGTGCCTGGCACGTACCAGGAGTTTAGTAATACTGAATTAATCACATCTCTGAACTCTCACTGCTTGAGAGAAACCCCAGTATTTTGTGTATCCTCAGAGGTAAACACAGTGCAGAAATGCTGGTCAAGGACTGCCTGTGTCACTTCCTCAAGTTCTGGATGGCAGTTAACACCCCTCCATCTTCCCTCCTCTCTCTCTGACAACATGTTCCCAGTCCTCTCTATTTTGTGGGTGTGATTATGTAGAATAAGATTAGAAAATTCCACTGAAAATATTTATGGTTGAGGATCTTGAAGCATAATACAAGAGCTGTACTTCCAGAGCTCATGTTCATTCCTGGGATAAGTAAAGAGGGAAGACAGAGAGAGAGAGAGAGAGGAAAAAAAAAATTCCGACAACACAGGCTTTTTGACACAGATAATAATCACTTCATTTTCCATAGGGGGAAAAAAGTCAGAGTTGTCAGTTATTTTCAGAAATAATTTTATATTCAATCCCAAAACTGAGAAAATAATACAAATGCATTCAACTCTGCCAATAAGCTCTACCTTACTGACAGGCAGCTTTGAATGAATTTTGATAGGAGGTGGCTTTTCTGAAATTACTAAATTAAGATCAATAATTGTACCTTCATATTTCTTAGGCAAAGCCTTCTCTTTGCTATTAATACAATGTTTTTCACTCCAAAACAGTAGGGAAAGAAAGAAGCAAAGGAAATAAAAATGCATGCTCTCTAGCTAGTCCTAGTCCACCACCTTCCTTAGATTCATCTTGAGAGGTTAAGATAATCTCCAGCCATGACTGAAGAAGAGTGACTGGCACAGGATTCCAGCCAGTGATGGTGGAGAGCCCATAATCTGAATTTTTATCTGTCCTTTTCTTCAAGGAATACCTTAATGCTTAGCAAGGGAGACTTTTTAAGTGAAGCCAAGAAAATTGCTGTGCATATGTAAGAGTGTTAGAAACAAAGAAACAGATTCACGAAAGGAAAAGTTAGATCAATAACAGACAAATAAAAATTCCTATCTGCACATTAGAATCCATTTCCTGCCATAATTTAGCTCTGATATTTAATTGTCTATAGCCCATAAAAATGGGCCAGTTGTTTCTGCTTCCGGCCTTTATTCATTTCCCCTAAGAGGGTTGGAGGTGTGACTGAATATACAATAGTTGTTTTGAAATGTAAGTTTGGCAGGGGAAAAAATAGAGGTAAGAACAGAGAGGGAGCTGAGAAACAGCTATTCCATTTGTTTGCATATTTAGGATTTTTTTCTAATTGACAGGGATGGAGGGAAGCGAACTTGGATTTTTTGTTCTTCTGTATTGTAAGATGTATATCTAAAAAGTTCAAAAACATATAGCTAAGAACTACTGATAAGTGAATCCCACGAAGCCACCACCAAGAGCAGGGAATGGAACCCTGCAGGAGCCTTTCAAACCTTCAGGGAGCATAATTCCTCCCTCCCCTCTAAGAAGAAACACCATCCTGATTTTTGTCACAATGACTTCCTTGCATTTCTTTATGGTTCTTCTAATTGCTTAAAGGCCCCCAAAGAAATGGAGTGGAGTTTGTTTTTGAATGTTACACATAGTATTACAGTGAATGTATTTGTTGTGTCTAGTTTTCCCCCAATCCGTTTGTTAAATTTAGCCATGCCATTGCACATAGATGTGGTTCATCCTCTATTCAACTGGTGTTGGACATTTGGATGGTTTTCCATTTGGAGTTATTTCAAACAAAGCTGAACATTCTTGAACATGCATCCTGGTACACATGTGGAGGAGAGTCTTTCGGACAGATGTTCAAGAATGTTCAGCCTAGGAGTGGAATTGGTGAGTCATGGGGTGTTTGCTTCTTTAATTTTGCTAGTTACTGCCAAACTATTTTCCAAGGTGCATATATCAATTATCATCTCACCAGCTGTGTATGAGAGTTCCAATGTCTGAATGCCTGGGAAATTGGCAAATAGCTTTTTCTTGTTTAAATTAAAAGGCATGTAGCAGATCATGAAGAGAGGAAATACAGAGGAAGCTTGTGCTTGGGCACACTGGAAAGCATATGGACTTTAAACCACACATGACTGAATCCCCCCTTAATATTAACTATGCAGCCTTACCTTGTTTGCTTACCCTCCTCAGTTTTCCTTTATGTAAAATAAGAATATCTATTTCAAGGCTATTTGAAGGATTAGATAAAATATATTTACAGTGCCCAACCTAATAACTGACACAAAGCAGGCATGCAATAATCGCTACCTGTCAATATCATTCTCTTTCTTACTTATTTCCAAAACCAGAGCTTAAGAATCAAGGATCCAGTTTCTCTGAACAAGCTATAAGGGCAGAGAGCTACATCTTGCAGATAATTTTTCTGGTTTTACATATCTGTTTGTTTTCTGGTACCAGAGCTGAGAAATGCATCTTGAATAAATAACATCAGAGAAACACAAAACTTTCTTTAGGTCCTTTAGAACTCTAAATCCAAATATCAAATCATGCACAGCAAAAGGTATTGCAAATCTCCCACAAAGGATTTAAAAAAGAATGACCAGAAAATAACTTAAAACAACTGTTTTCAAGCAAAGCTAAAATGGCACAAGTAAATATTCCACCAGATTTAAATTTGACAAATTTCATTCACTATGATCAAGAGGAGTAAGTTCCCACCTCATTCAGAAGCAGGTGTGCTATTGAGAATGTTATAAATATTCCCTTAGAGTCATTCATTCACATCAGGCTTACTATAACAATTGACAACTGACTCTTGATTATTTAAGACCCATTTAAAAAGATACCCACCTCCTTTCATTCTGAGTTATTGTGCCATTTTCTAGCTTTTTAACGGTGGTCGCTAGTACTTTATTGGCATCATTGGCAAAGTCTAAGTCTCGAACTTCAGACAGTGGGACAGACACGATGGCGAACGCTTCTTTATCTTCTTTGGTTTGGCAGGTTCCAATCTGAAATGTGTTTTTTCATTAAGATTAGTTTTATAAACAACTATACAATATTCTTTGAGGACTAACACATCTAGTAATGTTTAAGAAATATAAGACAAGAATAGATCATCCAAACACAGTAACTCCCACATGCTTCATCCACTACGAAAGGCTATAGGGACACAGAGATTTCCTGCGTCCACGTCCTGCCCTGTTCCAAAGCCCCACTGGAAACCTCTCCCTTTCACACTTGCCCTCTGCTCCAGTTTTGACAGAGTAGAGAAAAGGCACTCCTGGATTCTACTTCTCCATCCACATGCTGTTACCATTCTTTCTGATGTCTCTGTAGCATCCTCCTGAATCACAACTTTGCTGCCTCCAACCCATTTTAGATCAGCTACCTAAGCAACTGGCAGACATGCATGCTTGATGTAACTAATTGCAATGATATCTAATATTGGTGAAGATGGAGTATAAGGAACATGTCACACAGCATTCCTATCCTAATCCTATTCGCATGGCATTTGGCTAAAAATTAAACCACATTCAGTGACATTTACCTTTAACATAACAGGCCTCTCTTCATCTGTGTCTATGGGGATACTAGTACTGGTTACCCATGTGTTGGTGCATAAATGCCTTAACCGAACATATGAGTTCCTAAAAGCAAAACAATATAAAAAAAAATTATAAAAAGTTAGCACATTTACATATTGACATCTTTAACAGCTTCTTATATGATATGAACATAAATATATATTAACTAGTAATTGACTCAAGATCCCTCTGCTTTAAGGGGAAATTCTGAATTATAGACTATTTCAAAGCATGCAGCATTATTACCTAAGCCAGTAGTTCTCAAAGTGTGGTCCCTAGACCAGTGGCATCAGCATCGCCTGGGAGCTTGTTATTAATACAAATTCTGAAACTTTATCCCCATTGACTGAATCAGAAACTTTGGGGGTGTGGCCCAACAATGAGTAGTTTAATAGGTTCTCCAGGCAGTTCTGATGCCTGCTAAACTAAGAACATCGATCAAATAACAAATAACTCAGCTAACACTGCTGGCAGACAGTAGTGTAGTCTGTGTAGTTTAATTATCTGCATGTGAAAGTATTAATGTACAATAAATCCTCATTATTTGTGGCTTCTGTACTTGTGAATTCTCCTGCTCACTAAAATTTATTTGTAGCCCCCCAATCAGTATTCAAGGAGCTTTTGTGGTCATTCCAGGACATACACAGAGTGACAAAAATTTAAGTGGCCCAGCAGGCACATTTCCAAGCTGAAGTAGAACAAGGTGATGTTCTGCGTCTTGTCTCAGCTCTCATGCTATAAACGAGTGTCCTTTTTGTGTTCTATTTAGTGCCATGTTTTTCACATTTCTGTGCTTTTTTTTTGGTGATTTTGATGTTTAAGATGGCCCCCGCATGAGGTATAGAAGTTCCTAAAGTTACGCACGTCTAGTGTTCCCAAGCACAAGAAGGCTGTCATATGCCTTACAAAGAAAATACTTGTGCTATATGAGCTTCGTTCATGCATGAGTTATAGTGCTACTGACCACAAATTCAATGTTAATGAATCAGCAACATACACTGAATAAGGTGTATTTAAACAGAAGCACACATAGAACAAGGCTATGTATTGATCAACAAAAATGTTGTGACCAGAAGCTCACAGGAACCTAACTCTGTATTTCCCCTAGGAACAATAGTTCAGTATTTGCTAATTCCATGTAACATGAATTTTAAAAATTTACTGGATATGAACTGTGAGAAAGTGCCTAAGAAAGGACACCTAGAACTTCATCCTACTCAAGTATTACCATTTTTGGTAAATCTTTTATAATCTTTTGTTATTTCTTTAACAAATATGTGTATAATGCCTATTAAAAGAAAAGCACAGTAAGTACTCTGCCTTCAAGTTGCTTACATATCAGTATAAAGATAAGGCATAAATATGTCTTACAACATAAGGTAAAAAGCATTAGGGCCAAGAAAAGAAAACCAAATAAAATGCCAAGGGCCTCAGGCAAAGAGATTCATTCAACAACCTGGTTCTGCTCCTTTACAAAAGTAGATAAAATACAAACTGAGTTTCACAAATCTAAAATAGCAGTCCTCCAATCTTTGTTCAAATATCTAGAAATTCTGAAATGCCTCTGTTTTATCACTTAGCATCTTCTGCATTGAATTACACAGGAGATGTAATTTGTACTCAGTTGTCTTCAGGTCCCCAAGTGATTCAGTACAGTGATTTAGTTTAAGCAGCATTGGACTATAAAGTTTGAGAAACACTGGACTCCACAGTGGAATCACTTAGGTAATAAATTCTTTAAAAAGAGTAAAGCCTGCACCCCACCTGTGAGACTCTGATTTCACTGGTCTCAGCGTGGCCAGGGTATGGTGAGGTGTCCACACTACCCAGGTGATTCGAATTTACAGTCAACTTGAGTTAGCCACTGTTCTAACTTAGTCTCTAGTTTCTGATCTGTAAGGGTTACTGCCAGTATTCAATAAGACAATATTTATTAAGAACTTGACACAGGACTTAGTACATAAAAAGTGCTCAAGAGTTATAATAGTAGTTATTATTAAGCATTAATTAATGTTGGCTTTAATACAATTAATGACAGATGAATTGATGTTAATACAAAATTCTGCACTATACTGAATAGGGCTTCCACAGTTCTGAAAAGTAATAGATTAATGATTCCATATAAAGGGAGGCTCGGTGGCCATCATCGTGGTTCTATACACTTTCTAGTAAGATCCTTTTATCATTTCCTTAACTCTCTTGGTTAGAGTTCAAGAAGGGCTCCCTTTTTGCTGACTTAAATCTAAAATAAGTAAAGTCATAGTAAGGATTGATTAAGGTCCCAGTCCTGAGAGGAGAAAGCCAGAGACCTGGGTCAGGTAAAACCAGAGAGGATCTCTTTACAGGCTTATATTGATGGAACAAAAAAGAGTGAGAGATGGACTCATATAAGGTATGAAATTCGGCAACATTTCTCATGAATGAGAATAGCCACAAAACACCCTGGGAAGCTTTACCAGCAATGTTTCTCAGTAGTGTTATTACAGTAACTTTTTACCCTCCCTGGAGGAAACCCACACAATGTCTGCCTTTTTGCATAGGTGCCTTTGGCTTCACCACTGCCATCTGCCAAGGCCAAGCACAATACTGCTCCATCAAGGCCAGTTTAGAGCCATCCCACTAATCCTAATAATATGTGCAAGACTCCTCAATGCATCTAGAGAGTGCATCATAGCCTTATGGTTGAAAGATGGACAGTTACAGACAGAAAAGCTTAACTAAAATAGTCAAATCTAGCCTGGGCATGGTGGCTCATGCCTGTAATTTCGGCACTTTGAGAAGCTGAGGTGGGTGGATCCCTCGAGCCCAGGAGTTCAAGACCAGCCTAGGCAATATGGCAAAGACTCATCTCTACAAAAATATACAAAAGTTAGCAGGGCATGGTTGTGCATGCCTATAGTCCCAGCTACTCAGGAGGCTGAGGTGGGAGGATCACCTGAGTACCAGAGGTAGAGGATGTAGTGAGCCATGATTATGCCTCTGTACTACACCCTGGGCCACAGAGTGAGATCCTGTCTCAAAAAAGATAAATGAAAAGTAAAATAAAATGGTCAAATTCAAGCAAAAGAATGTAAGATATTGTCTTACCTTAAGTTCTGGCAATCTTATTTCCAATCCCACACCCTCTTCACTCACTTTTATCTAATTACTCTGGCCTTCTCACTGGTCCTTAAAAACACCCAGTAAATTTCAACATTTTTCATTTCATGTTCCTGCTGCTTGAAATGTTCCTCTCAGGAAGAGAGGACTTGATTCCTCAATTCATTCAGATCATTCTTCAAACGTACTAACTCAGAGAGGCCACAGTTGAACTCTCCTACCTAACAGAACTCTCCATACCCTCCATTTTTTCTTCAAAGCACTTTTATTACCTGACCTTTGATTAATATTTTATGTCTATTGTTTTGTTTACTGCCTGTCTTCCCCATTTGAATGTGAAAGTATAACCAGTTTGTTCACTGTTGTCCTCCCAATGCCAAGGGCAATGCCTGGAATGTAATGGATGTTCAATAGATATTTATTGACTGAATGACTACATAAATGAACAAATGGATGAATGAAATGGGAAATCTGACATAATAAAAATAAATGATAAATATATAAATAGAAATGTTTTTATATTATTTTTCATTTTAGTAACCAAAGGCCAGATAAGTAATAAGAATAAATGATTCTTATAAATTTTTCAGAATTTCTTTGTTCCTGCACATTTTAATTATTTATAAGAATAAAACAAATTATGTTAACCTCCTCACAGAAGAGGCACAATGTTTTACACATTTTTTCTTCACTTATGTTTGCTCCCATGATATCATAAAAATATATTAATATTATTATTTTTATTCCTTACCTACTGGTATAATTATTCAAAGAAACATCTTTTAACCATAATTTTTTTTTTACCTTGGAACCAGGCAGTCAGCTCTCTGAAGAGTTGTGGCATCGAGTTCAAAAAGGGATGCAATGTCATTGCCATGTGGGACTGAAACCAAAGTATACATGATCTTCTCCCCTGCCTGGCGTTTTTTCTTTGAAGTTGGATGGTCATCTCTCTGTTGAGGAAGTACAAGGTTATTTACTTTTATCCGGTTTCTTGCTAAACTCCCCAATTAATCAGATGACAGGGTTTAAATGTGCATGTTATTTCTTCCTTGGATTGGAGAAGTGTCTATTTCACATCACCCAGAAACACTAGCTCTAGACCGACAGCCATTGAGGTAATTACTGTCAACAGGGATGAGTCCCACACTCCTGGGGTGGGGTGGCTTGATCTGCCCACATCATTAAGGCACTAATGGTACCAATAGTTATGGACCCTTCCCTCGTTCTCTTACACCTATTTACAAAGTAGCAATTTTGACCATTCCACAGTTAAAACAAACACAGAGAAGAGCCTGTGTGTTGAATCATCTAGATTTCTTAAGTTAAAGTAAGCATGGCAGTGTGCAGGAGTTCATACCTAATCCCCAGCCATAATAATACTTGGAGAAGAGCAGAATCAACAGCAACATTCCCATTCACCACCTGCTTGCAGCCCTAGATTTAAAAACATACTATAATTCCATAAGAAATAAAATAAAAGGAGATCTCCACAAATAGACACCTTCATAACGATGTGAAACTTGGTCAAAGGTTCCAGCACACCCTACCATTTTAAGCAGATGCCAACACGAGATTAATGAGTTTGTGCTTTTACTTGAACTTCCGCAAGTCCCAGTACCCCATGGAAGAACTGGTTGCACAAGAAACCAAAACAGGGGATGCAATATAAGCTTGGTAGTTAGTAGATAAAAATAGCGACTTACACATATTTATTAAAACAGGTGAAATTTGAAAATGAGAATGGAAGAGAGAAAGACAGACAGACACACTGTCACTGCACCATCACAGGATGGTGAATGAAACTGAGGGAAGGACGGGATACTCAAAAGGCAAATGCAAGCCGCATACTATATCCATGGGCAAGTGTTTCTTTAATGGCTGCTGTGACAAGATATTACTCCTGATCATCCCAGAACCTTCACTTGGAGTCCCTACCCCCTCCCAAAGAGTGTCAATATCATTTTACTTGGATCAAAAAAGCCTTGCAGTTTTGTTTCTGGCCTCTTCTGTAAATGGTGCATAAATTGGTAGCACCGCTGAAACGGGAATGGGCAGAGGGAACTGCCAGGTTTCCTAAACACGAGGAGGGTTGTTATCTGCTAAAACCCTCACAGCCTTGCAGCACCAGGTAGCTCTTGCCATCTTTGACTTCTGTGTCTTCCACAGAGATGAAAATTCATAATTAAATGAAAGCAGGGGTTCAGCAAACTCTCCACAAAGGGTGACCCTCATAACAGTAGTTTCTTATTTGTAAATATAAATGCTGTTTATTGACTAGAAAAGGGCATACTTGGCATACTATACATCGTAAGGGACTATGGGCATGTGGGAACGAAGAAAATGCAGAAACAGTTAGCAAATAATACTTCTGAATTTTTTTTTAAGACAAGGTCTCACTCTGTTGCCCAGGCTGGAGTGCAGTGGCACAATCAAGGCTCACAATAGTCTCACTCTCCAGGGCTCAAGAGATCCTCCCACCTCAGCCTCCTGGGTAGCTGGGGCTACAGATGCGTGCCATCACACTGGCTAATTTTTATAATTATTGTACTCACTGGACCTCACTATGTTGCTGAGGCTGGTCTCGAACTCTTGAGTTCAAGCGATTCTCCCTGCTCGGCCTCCCAAAGGTTGGGATTACAGGAGTGGGCCACTGCACCTGGCTGATATTTCCGAATTTATACAGAGCTTCTCACAATACCAAAGCCATTCCTTTGGTTGTTCTCATTAATCCCACAACAAAAAATTTAAGAGAGAGAAAAAAGTAAGCATTATAATTTCCATTGAGCAAAGAGATGAGTGCAGTTACCTAAAGAGAGATGAAGGATGAGGGAAGGGGAAAAAGAAAGGGGAGGAAGAAGGAGGAGAGGAAGAAGAAGGAGAAGGGAAAAGAGGGAAAGAAGGAAGGAGAGGGGATGGGGAGAAAGGATGGAGAACAGGAGGGGAGCAGTGGATGGTGGTAATGAATGCTCAGCCCCAAATTCAACTGACCAGGGCCTGAATCCAAGCCAACCCAAGCCAGAGGCCAGGCCTGAGGCCCTTAAATACTGTAGGAGTCACTCCTCTAAGAGTAAATAAGAACTCACGGCTAAGACCCTCCTCCTCCCCCAAGTCTTCTGAAAAAGTTACCTTGGGTCATAGGACCCACTTTCATGGTGATTTGCATGAAGGACGAAGAAGTCTAAGAATTGGAGACAAAATTTATGAAGGGGAAACCCACCCTCTTGTCCCTCAAGAAGAAAGTCTAAATGCCTTTAAATAACCCAATAATGAGAGTAGTCTGTCCAGACAAATGAGTTCGAAGAGATGGCTGGCGCAATGGCCTTAATAGCTTAGGATCATGGAATCTCTTCCCAAATAATCTCTAGTAGTAGTTAGCAGTTAACCTCTAGTGGTAGTTGGCAGTTACTCAAGTGAAATTCTATTGAAATTTATTCCCTGGGTTTTAATTAGTCTCTTTGAAACTTTAGACAGCACTTTTACAGTTTTATCCTGCATTGCAATTCCCACAATGGGTTGTGAGTAAGATCCTTAAAAAAAAAAAAAAAAGTGGGGGAGAGTGAGCTAGTTTGAATGGAAAGGTAGCAAGAGGGGAAAAAGAAGAAAAGGGAAATGAGTGTGGTACACTAGGAGAAAAGCAGGAGTGTGCAAGAAAAATGGCCTCTGGTCCAGTGTCACTGAATATTCTTTTTATTGGCAGGGAAAAAAATGATGTCTAAAAATATGTATAGATTACTAAGGAGTGAGAGCTATGAGTTAATATTATTAACCTATTTTTTAGATGAGAACACTGAGGCTTTAGGGGCCAAGTTTGCATAATTCTCACGTGGTGGAGCTGAATAGCAAATCCAGCTCTAGCTGACTCCACAGTCCTAACCTGTTAACTATTATGCTACAGAGAGACCTTGATCATCAAGAAGGCTCCCAGAAAACTATCAACTAACAACCTGGAGAAGATAAACATAATGGACTCTCCATGTTTGCCTTTTTTGCTCTACTTCTGTGACTGCCTGTTGCTGGGTTTATTTTTTGAAAACAAAAGAAAACAAGATGCCAAGAAAAGCCCAGGACCAGATGGCTTCACAGCTGAATTCTACCAAACATTCAAAGAACACCAATCCTTCTTAAACTCTTCCAAAAAAAAAAAAAAATAGAAGTAGAAAAGATACTATCAAACTCATTTTATGAGGCCATCATTACTCTAATACCAAAGCCAGACAAAGATACCACAAGAAAAAATCTATAGGCCAATATCTATTAATATAGATGCAAAAATTCTCATCAAAATACCAGCAAACCAAATTCAACAACAGGTCAAAAAGTGTATACACCATGACTAAGTGGGATTTATCCCTAGGATGCAAGGTTGGTTTAAACATATGCAAAACTACCAATGTGATATACCACATTAACAGAATAAAACATAAAAAGCACACAATCATCTCAATCAGTGCAGAGAAAGCACTTGACAAAGTTCAATATCCTTTCATGATAAAAAAAAAAAAAACTCTCAACAAAATAGGTGTAGAAGGAAATTTCCTCAACATGATAAAGGCCATTTATGAAAAGCCCATAGCTGATATCATAGTCAATGGGGAAAACCTGAATGCTTTTCTTCCAAGACTTAGTACAAGGCAAAACTGCCCACTCTCACCATTTCTATTTAACACAGTACTGGAATTATTAGCAAGAGCACATAGACAAGAAAAAGAAATAAAGATTGGGAAAGAAGAGGTAAAATTATCCCTGTTTCAAGTGACAGGATCTTATATGTAGAAATCCTAAAGACTCACTAAAAACTGTTAGAACTAATCAATGAATTTAGTAAAGTTGCAGGATACAAAATCCACATACAAAAAATCAGTCACATTTCTTTTCACCAATAAGAATCTATCTGAAAAGATATCAATTCCATTTATATTAGCGTCAAAAACAATTCCATTTATAATAGCGTCAAAGAGAATAAAATATTTAGGAATAAATTTAACCAAAGAAGTGAAAGAGCTGTACGCTGAAAACTATAAAACACAGAGGAAAGAAACTGAAGAAGATACAAATCAATGGAAAGATATCTCATGTTCATAGATTGAAAGAATCAATATTAGTAAAATGTCCATACTACCTAAAGCAATATACAGATTCATTGCAATCCCTGTGAAAATTCCAATGGCATTTTCAATTGGAAATAGAAATAACAACCCTAAAAGTTGTATGGAACCGCCAAAGATCCAGAGTCTTCAAAACAATCTTAAAAAAGAAATTCAAAGTTGGAGCCATCATACGTCCTGATTTCAAATTATATTACAAAACAACATTAATCAAAACAGTATGGTATTGGCATAAAAACAGATACATAGACCAATGGAATAGAATAGAAAGCCCAAAAATAAACCCAAGCATACACAGTCAACTAATTTTTGACAAGGCCATCAAGATGACACAATGGGAAAGTATAGTCTCTTCAATAAATTGTGATGGGAAAACGAGATATCCACACGCAAAAAAAATGAAACTGGACCCTTATCATACACCATACACAAAAATCAACTCGCCGGGAGCGGTGGCTCAAGCCTGTAATCCCAGCACTTTGGGAGGCCGAGACGGGCGGATCCCGAGGTCAGGAGATCGAGACCATCCTGGCTAACACGGTGAAACCCCGTCTCTACTAAAAAATACAAAAAAACTAGCCGGGCGAGGTGGCGGGCGCCTGTAGTCCCAGCTACTCGGGAGGCTGAGGCAGGAGAATGGCGTAAACCCGGGAGGCGGAGCTTGCAGTGAGCCGAGATCGCACCACTGCACTCCAGCCTGGGCGACAGAGCGAGACTCCGTCTCAAAAAAAAAAAAAAAAAAAAAATCGACTCAAAAGATCTGAACATAAGATCTGAAACCAAAAAACTCCTAGAAGAAACGTTCTTCATATTGATGTTGACAAGGATTTTTTGGCTATCTCACCAAAAGCACAGGCAACAAAAGCAAAAATAAACAAAGTGGGACTACATCAGACTAAAAAGCTCTACACAGCAAAGGAAACAATCATCAAAATGAAAAAGCAGCCAAGGAATTTAAAAAATATATTTGCAAACTAAGCCAGATAAAAGTTTAATATACAAAATATATAAGGAATTCACAAAACTCAGCCAAGAAACAAGTAACTCAATTAAAAAATGGACAAAGGACCTGAATAGACATTTCTCAAAAGAAGACATTCAAATAGCTAACAGGTATAAGAAAAGGTGCCCAACAGCACTAATCATCAAGGAAATGCAAATCAAAACCACAATGAGATGTCACCTCACACCTGTTAGAATGGCTATTTTCAAAAAGACAAGAGATAACAAGTGCTGAGGAAGGTGTGAAGAAAAGGAAATCCTTGTGCACTGCATTGTTGGTGGGACCACAGATTGGCATGGCCACTGTGGAAAACAATATGGAAGTTCCTAAAGAAATTAAAAATAATACTACTATAAGTCCTAGTAGTACCTCTTCTGGGCATATTCCCAAAGGAAATGAAATACCACCTCATAAAGAAACATACACTCTCACACTCATTGCAGTATTATTCACAATAGCCAAGACATGGAAACAACCTAAGTATCCATCAACGGATGAACAGATAAAGAAATTTGAGCTATATGTAGTATACGTTTATATACAAAATATGATTCATCCTTATAAAAGGAGATCCTGCCATTTGTGACAACATGGATGAAACTAGAGAACATTATGCTAAGTTAAAAAAAATACACAGAAAGGAAAAAAATCACATGCTCTCACTTATATGTGGAATCTAAACAACTACAAAACAGATAAAAAAAACAAAACCACACAATACATAGAAATAAAGAGAACAGAATAGAAGGATGATTATCAGGAGCAGGGGGAATGGGAAAATAGAGGTCACAGTGTACAAAGTCACATATCTGTAGGATGAATAAGGCTAGAGATCTAATGCAGAGCATGTGGAGTATAGTTAATAATCGTGTATTCTATACTGGAAATTGGCTAAGAGAGCCAATTTTAGGTATTTTTATCACTAAAATAAAAGGCAACTATGTGACATGATGGATATGTTAATTTGATTGACTACAGTAACATTTTACTATACATATGTGTATCAAAACATCATGGTATATACCTTAACTATATACAATTTTAAAATGAAAAAGAGGCCAGGAACAGTGGCTCATGCCTATAATCCTAGCACTTTGGGAGGCTGAGGCAGGTGGATCACCTGAGCTCAGAAGTTCAAGACCAGCCTGGACAACATGGCAAAACCCCATCTCTACAAAAAGTACAAAAATTAGGCATGGTGGCACATGCCTATGGTCTCAGCTACTTAGGAGGTTGTAGTGGGAGGATCACCTGAGCCCAGGAGGTTGAGGCTACAGTGAGCCGAGATTGCATCACTGCACTCCAGCCTCGGCGACAGAGTAAAACTCTGTCTCAAAAAGGAGAAAAGAAAAAGCGAGGGAGGGAGGCAGGTGGGGAGGAAAGGGAAGGAAGGGATGGAAGGAAGGATGGAGTGAAGGGCAAACTCAAAAGTGTGTTGCTTCATTGATCTATATCATGTAGCTCAACATTAAAATCTAGGTGTTATAATAAGATACGGATGGCAAAAACACAGTTTTTGAACTTAAGGCCTTGAAATCTGAGTGACACTAAAGCCACACTGCTGTCCAACTGCAAACAGCTGAGGCAAAAAGTCCTGAACAAGGTCTATGCAATCCTCTCTTACAGGGCCCAGTAGAAGTAGAAATTCCTTCTCAAGGTTAAAAACTGTAGTGACATCTGATACTGAAGAGGACAATGATTACGAAGAACATGGCATACAAAAGGAAGGAAGGAGGAGGTTTAGAAGAGGAAGTGATAACTCTAAAAGAAAGCAAAGGATGTTTGTTTTTAATGATATCCTCAGTAACATGAAAACTTGGGGAGAAATAGATCAGGAGAATTACAGTCGCAAAGAAATACTGGAAAGAGCTTTTTCTCCTGGATTTTGCAATCATATTGCAGCCAAAAGAAAGAGCCACAAGCACATTAAGTGTTGTTAATACATGTGAGAGAAGATTGCCTTGGAATATAAGGACACAGAAATTATGAACAAGATCAATCAGTTATACAAATAACCCAAAGGATTTTTGTGACTATTATAGGCAATGGGATTTGGGCACAAGTGGCTTAAGTGGAATATTGGGAAGGCACAATTAAAACATAATATTAACTAAGGAAGATAAAACGTTATCAGTCATATTGAACCATGTTTGAATAAAGGCTTATTAACAGAAGATCAGCACGTAACCCAAATAAACGGAGAATCAAACAGTTTCTCTCACCATTGCCTCGTGTAGATTCAATAAATGGCCAGCCTTCTTGCAAAAATAGCATATCCTTAAAAGGAGCATGTGTCATCTAATTTCCTGAGTCTCTTGCACCCCAATATTGTAATTTAGCCTTTGATACATATTCTACTTCAAGGAAAATGCACCAACTGACCCAAATATTTAGATCTATTTGGCAATTGAAAGTTGGCATTGTGGTTTATTCATCAGTCTTTTGTGAGTTCATTTAGCAGGAGTTAATCCTCCTGCATTTATTCCTCTTTTAAAATGCTAATGAAATAAATTTTCTAGACTCATAAGAAGAGATAAGACCCAGGTTCCTAGAGATTGCCCTCCTATCCTAGCCTCTGTGGTAATGTCTCCCTGTAAAGCCCTAACAAGAGTAGTCGGGGACCTCTCTATTTTGACAATCTCACACTACAACAATTAGACTCTCTTCCAAACACAGAAAAAACTCACCAATTCGGGTTAATTAAAAGAGGTCACTCTGAATTACTCATACTATGTAAGACTTGTGGTTTTATTTTAATTACATAGGATAAGTGGAATGCGCTATTCCACCCTTCAACAGTTCACTTAGGTTCTTGGAAAATGGCTTTAATGAAATGAAAATCTCCATTTATAAATAGCATACAACAATTGTTTATGTGTGAATAAACATGTTTAGAACAAACATGTTTAGAAGATTTTGTTTGTTTGTTTGTTTTGTTTTGTTTAAGACAGAGTCTCTGTCACCCAGGCTTGAGTGCAGGGGCGTGATCTCGGCTCACTGCAACCTCTGATGCCCAGGTTCAAGAGATTCTCCTGCCTCAGCCTCCCAAGTAGCTGAGATTACAGGCACCTGCCACCAAGCCCAGCTAATTTTTTTTTTTTTTTTTTTTTTGTATTTTTAGTAGAGACAAGGTTTCACCCTTCTGGTCAGGCTGGTGTTGAACTCCTGATCTCATGATCCACCCGCCTCAGACTGCCAAAGTGCTGGGATTACAGGCGTGAGCCACCGCGCACTGTACTGTAACCTTAAGCATTCTGCTTTCATTCTCCTGTACTCTGTTAATTTGCTTAATAAACTCTCTTGGTAGACAGTCTGACAGTAAACTTCAAGCCCACTCCTTGGAATGTGCCCTCAAGCCAGCCTCTAATGACATCTGAATAATGTGTGATAAGTATACAATTTTTAATGTATGGCTCGAGCCTCAATATAGAAAAAAGTCAAAAATATATCTTTATAACCTGAAGACAATTCAGTTTAAAATTGTGTCCTTGTGGCTTTTGTTTATAAACTCATTGATTTTTTTAAGAAAAAAGACACAGAAACATTAGTTTCCCACAGAGAATTACAGAAGTGCAATGCCCTCTCTCTTGCATCATGAAAATACATTAAGGTACGACAGAACTTAAATAGGTATTAAATTTAACCTCAGCTAGTTCTCCAAAACACCCTCAATTTAGGGTAAAGCAGGGCCTTGAATGTTAACCTGGTCTATTGAGCTTTTAATCAAACGAGCATTTTTCACTCAGAAAGAAAGCCACACAGCCTCCCAGGTTGTACATGGAGAAAATCCGCTATGAAAAGCCAGCTGAGTCAACTCAACTAATGGCTCTCCTTGCTTCCCATGCCGTCCTGGGGCCTGCAGGCATCCGCAAAGCAGTCAGCTCCTAGAACACCTTCTCTGTTGACTCATTTGTGAGTCATCGAATTTTTAGCACAGACATGACGTTGCAATTCTGTTGTTGAGAGCCAGAGACATTCTGTAAGAAACGTCTGCATTTGCAGAGTTGGTTCAGACTTGTGAGTGGCCACAGCAGCATAACGATGTGCAGGCACGTGTGTTTTTGTTCACATCCTCCGGGGCTCTCACTACTGACTTTATGTAACTGCACATAACACTGCCATTTATAGCTGCAAACACTTCTCTTGCTGAGGTTCCTTAACAAACTGCTACTCTCAAATTAATTTCTGATAGAACCTTTGTTTCTGTGTTTTCCTTATCACCTTGTCACTGATGAATATATAGTAAAACAAGGAAATGTGGGGGTCAGAATCTGGTACTCAGGAAAATTTGAGGGTCTGTCAGAATCTGGTACACTCTCCCCCCGCCCGCCTCCACATTCTATGGAACAGGATTTTCAGTTGTATTTCCACAAAACCCCCTAGTTCCTGAAACATTTCTGTTGATGTATATAAATGCACATAGACTGGTGGTTCTCAACAGGGAATATTTGCCCCCCAGGGGGCATTTGGCAATTTCTGGGCAACTGGTAGTTGCCACAATCAGGGGCCTGCTATTGGCACCTGGTGAGTAGAGGCTGTAGACGCTGCTAAACATCCTACAGGCAAAAGTCATCCCACCACAACAAAGAATTATCTGGCCCAATATGGCCAGAAACCCCGATACCTAAAACAGACATTCCTAAGAAAAATCAGATCACACTCCACATAAATATGGTAGTGTTAAGATGGGTAGCGTAAATTCCAAAAAATTCCCCTTCAAAGAGCCATTTGAAAAGACGCAGCCTTTCAAAGAGAAGAAACTAACAACTGTCAGGTTCCCAGATGGGCTTGATACGGTTCCAATGTTTACAGGGTCCCTGTGGATGCTGTACATTTGTAAGATTGGAAATAACAGACTCCTTTGTAGAATAAATACAGCAATTTGTGTCTTAATGGGAGCTCTGACACGCACCGCCTCATTTCAGCGGCACCATGCATGAACCTTTGAAACTTCAAATATGGAAGGCAACATTTTGATAAAGGTTTCTAAATTACAACAAAAAAATATTAACTGGGCATTAAATAGACAACATCAGGAAAACGAGGAAAGAAAAAATCAGCATGGTCATAATAAAGTCAGTGTTACTGGAACCCAGATCTGAGGTGAAACAGTATTCTGTTTTGGGAAATTGATTGCATATTTCACAGGCTGGAGAAAAACTCTAACAGCTCCTTTGTTTTCTTCTTTAGACAGAAAAATAATTATTGCTCTGTGGCAAATGGTCTATAAAATAGGAAGCTATATTGTTAGCTTTATGGCTCCACATTCCCAATTTTCTTTGCTCTCAAGCTAGGTATTCTGGAGAGGAAAAAATTAAATCAACTGTCTCCAGTTGGATGTCTCCCTGAGATGACAGATGAGACTCAGTCATAAACATCCACAGCAAAAGCAGACCCATCTGTGTTGAACGCAATTAAACTACTGCCAGTAACAACGGCTTAAACAGAAGAGCACTCTTTCTCACCTTTAGAGGTCAATGAAGAAGTTGTGTTTTGGAATAAAAAGAAGAAAAACTATCAAGTCTAACTAAAAGTTTGATTAACAGAAAGAGTGAACTTCACCATGGATGTATGATCATTTATATAGTTTGTGCTGTTCCATAGAACCTCCATGCCCTATGTAGTCAACACTCGGTATCTGCAGGGGATTGGTTCCAGGACCCCCTGCAAATAGAAAAATCTGCTCAAGTTTCTTATGTAAAATTGCATAGTATTTGCATATAACCTATACATATCCTCTTATATACTTTAAATCATCTGTACATTAGTCAAAATATCTAATACAGTGTAAGTGCCAGGTAAATACTTGTTATATCGTATTGTTTTTTAATTTATATTATTATATTTTGGTGTTTTTGATCTGTGGATGTTTGAATACACAGATGCAAAACCCCTGAATAGGGAGGAAGACTGTATTCTCCCACTCTGTTCAGGCCAAAATCATCAGTAGTATCACCAAATATTATGTAGTAGAAAGGAGCTGTGCAAAGATTTAATTCAGTTGTACAATTTGAAATTTTGATATGATGCTCTTTTAATAGAAATAACTTACAAATTCAAAGAGTTTCCATCTGTCTGATCTTATTTTATCCTCATGGCATGCAGGTGAAGTACATAAGACAAACATCTTCATCCCATTACACAGGTGGGGAAACTGAGTCTCAAGAAAGCTATCTCACTTGTCCAAGGCCACACAAGTTAATGGTGGTGCTAGAACAAGACTCTCCTGGCCCTACACCATGCTGAAGAAGTCACACAGAATATTACAAAAATAAACCTTGTGAAAGAGAAAAGCAGCAGTCCCTGACATCCAATAGGTGGTCTGGTCCTCTTAGCAAGGCCATGCTGTTCTCTGTTGAACAATTTCACAGAATGTCATCAGACAAGGCCACTCTGTGACTGTGATGGATCAGGACAAAACAAGACCATTCCCTAATCACGTCCAAACACAGACAAAATATGAATATTGTCCAAGCCACAAAATGACTAAACATCCCTCTCGCCCAACTAATACGAGTGACTGTTGCTTCCTTAGAAGACTGTCCTCCCTATAGATAAAATTTGTTAAGATACCAATTACAGAATTCCTCTTCCTGACAGCATTCTCATCCACAGCAAAGCCTCACTTCCTTAAATCCTCCCCAAATCACCTTACACAAACACAGATCCTCTAGTAAGTTCTTTCTGACATGCTCTGAGATGCCCCACAGCTCCCCATGGCAGGTGTCCTTTCCCGCTGCGTAAGTAATAAACCCAACTTGTTCAACTACCCATGTGTTCCTGGTGGTCTTTGGGTGGAGGCCATTGACAAGCTTATAGTAAGAACCAAAGAAGCCATGATTCACACTTTGCTTTTTAAACCTGGTTACTGACAGCATTTTCCTAAATCATATGAGAGTAAGAACCCAACAATCCTGAGGCAGCCATGTGAAAACCAACAAGAGAAGGGCCCACTCAGTATGCTAAAACTGAATTACAAATAGGAGATCCAATTGATCAAATAAACCTATCTCTATGTTTAAAGACATTTTGATATATTAAAGGTTTTTTTGGGCCAATTACCTGATACTTCACAGCTTTATTTCTATTGTAAGCCTGGCAGTCAGAGAAGGGAGTCAAACAGGATTGAATGAGGTACAGAAATTCTGATAGGATTCACCTCCCCCAGATCAATAACCTCATAAAACCTAAAGCTATGTACCAATGCAAAGATACTGGCCGTGTTAATGAAACACTCCAATTCTTTCTGTCAAAGGGTAGAATTTTGAATGATGCAGTAGTAATACCTACTAATTTCAAAAGGAATTGCTAAACTTCTAAGAAAACTGAATTATAGACCGTATCTAGATTACATCAAAATATCTAGTTAAATTGCTTTTTAAAACTTTTTAAAAATCTAGCCCATCATCCAGAGATTCTGTCTGCATCACATCAAATTATCCTGAATTTCTGAATTTTTGATTGAATAAAGAAGCCATGTTGTCACCATGAAGCTTTCTTCTTCACAGATGGCTAAATAAGCAGGGTAAATAATCATAAAGATTGTCATGAAAACTGGTGTTAAAATAAGATTGAGATGTTTTTCGAGTAGGACATGTTTGAAAATCAGAAAAATCAGTCAGCTAGATGCTTCAAGTTCTCCAAAAATAAAACTCAAATTACTTTGAATCCAAAAGGAATGTCCTATTGTCCTATTTTAACATCATCACACCATAATTCCATTTATCCTTCTTAATTTCTGTGCATTTCTGGAAACAAAACCTAGACCCATTAGATCTCTCAGATGCCAGCTGCCTTCAGCACTCCACCAACAATGGCCTCCAAGCTGCATTGCAAAAATCTTCCCAAGCACCCATTATTGAACATTTTCTCATAATCTAAACCATATCACCTTTTACCTGTGACCCACAGGCTCTACTCAGAAAATCTCTGAGTTCCTACTCTTCAAATTTGCTATTAAAATTCCAATCTGTCCATATAAAATACAAACAATACATTTGAGATTTGTTGGAGAAACGCTAGTTCTACTCACCACATTTTTTCCTTCATTTTGGGCATCTCGATAATCAGGATTAAGCTAGAAAAACAAAGGAAGATTAGTTTTTCATTGCTATGAAAGGCATATTAACAAGACCAGTGATCTTCAATTCAATTAATTATTCTATCCTCAACTAAATTTAATATAAAAAGAAGCTAAGAAAGAAACTATCAGGAAATATGACAATTTAAAATATTACCATCAAACCCTAGTTGCAGGAGACAAAAGCTAACATGCCAAGTTCATTGCCTTGGTTGATATCAGAACTGTTGACATCTTTGAAGAAGTAAGAATTGACCATATCACCTCCTCTGGAAAAACATTCAACAGAGTTTACCATTTTACCCTTTGCAACAAGTGCCGTTTACCAATAACTCAGACACAAATTGAAATTAAAAAAAGGGAAATTGATGATTTGAGATCATGCTTTACATGTTACGCACACAAAGAAAAGGAAAACGAAACAGCAAAAAAGGAGCTACGTATCAGGTATGTGAGCAAATACATGAGGACTACTGAAACTAACAAACACACGTCTTCAGGCTTGGATAGTGGCATTTTGGGGCCAATCTGATGACAAAGATGAGTTCTGGATGTGTTGAGTACGGACCCTTGCGTCATCTGGCTGATTGAAATCCATGACTCCTCACTCCCACTTGTCCTCAGTCTCAAAGCGATTCTTAGTTGCTCTGAACTAGTTGATCACTCGTAAAGCAACAGATGTATGAGGTGTGTTTCTTGAAACATCAAGTTGTCCAATTGAATTTAATCATTTTAATGTGACTCAATTGGTGTACACAATGCACAATCCCAGTAAAGTTATCATTTAAAATGTAAGGTCAGGAGTCTTCCTCATAATACCATTTATCGAGCAGCTCTAAGAATTGCCCCTTCCATCACTAAATACCAATGAGGGTTCTGAAAAAACCAAAAGCAAAGCAAAATGAAAGGAAAAAATTCCCAATCTCATTAAGAATTAAGGCTGAAAAAACAACCTAAATTCCAAATCTTCAATGAACTGATGCTAATTATAAAGTAGATAGTTCTTGGGGACAGGCAGGTAATGACCCAGTGTGTATCATGTGGCAAACTTCAACGTCTCTTTAAGCTAGTGGCCATGTAAACAAAGATAAGAAGATACTGAGTCAGTTTGAACGCTGACGTACAAAACCAGAGACTTTACCGACCAAAAACCTATAGAGAAGGGTTTCTCTATCACTGGCAAGCTGCCGTGAAATTATGCAGAAAACTGCTTCCCTAGTCTGCTATCTGTCTCTGTCTTTACATGACCAAAGAGATGCTCAGAAAACAAGTGGGCAGAAAGTGGAGGGAAAAGATGATAGCCAAGGCCTTTCTGGGAAACATGGTGTGAAGAGAGAAAAGGAATGCTGCTATGCTGGAACGACATTGCATGATGACACAGAAATAGCAAAGGTGTAGGACACAGAAGCAAAGCAACTGCTGTTGAGTCCGGGTGTGTAGAGTCCATAGAATCCACAGAGTCCATGTCTGCTCAATCTGGGAACTGCACTGCAAGTGCACCATCAGCCAGTCCTGCAGCTGAACATTTAGAAAGAGGACTGAATTATCACACTAGAGAATTTAAAAACGGAACGAAAGGACAATCCACTCAACCCTCTGCTTCTGCGCAGAGCTCACTCATCTGAGGATAACAAGGAAAGAAGAAAGGAAGGAAAAAACAAAATAGGACTGATGGAACACTAAGTTAGAACAAGGGAAATTCCTTCTCAGAGTCTCTCTCAACATTTCCTATGATATGATACAAAACGAATTTTCAGGAAACGGTTTGGCATTCTCAGGAAAGTACAAGTAAACATGACCTCTACATAAAGGCAACAAAATAACATAAAGAGTTAAAATGATAGTATACAAACCATATATTGCCAGGCATGGTGGCTCATGCCTTTAATCCCAGCACTTTGGGAGGCCAAGGTGGGTGGATCACCTGAGATCAGGAGTTCGAGATCATCCTGGTCAACATGGTAAAACCCCATCTCTACTAAAAATACAAAAATTAGCTGGGCATGGTGGCAGACACCTGTGATTCCAGCTACTTGGGAGGCTGAGGCATGATAATTGCTTGTACCCAGGAGGCAGATGTTGCAGTGAGCTGAGATTGTGCCATTGCACTCCAGCCTGGATGATGAAGTGAGACACTGTCTCAAAATAATTATAATAATAATAATATATACATAATAAAATAATAACATAAATAATACAATATAAAAGAAGTTAAGAAAGATTTCAATATACATGAAAACATAAATACAAAATTAAAATTCACATTAGCACTAATAGAAAGCATAGTTACAGAAAATCAGCAATGCAGAGGATGAGCAGCTGAGCGGCTACCCCTCCATACAGAAGGAAGGTATCCAGAAATGAGAATTAGGAAAAAGAAAATGGTCACAGACAACCAGAGAAGGGACAACCAACTAACGGGAGACCATTAGACCTCTCAAAATAAAGAGAGAATAAGTGGAACACAAGTAATAATCAAAGATAATAGAAGATAAAAACCTTTCCTCAGCTGAAGAAAGGATTGTGTATGCAGAGGTTACCCTATCCATGGAAATCAACCACAAAAGATTGACACATTCATTTGAAGATGATAAGGGGAAAAGACAGAGAAAACAGTGGTATGGACGTAAAACAGAGCCAGAAATTAGGCTAAGATTTTAAAAGCATGTCATGTAAGAGAAGAATGATAAACTAAATGTGGTATATTCAAACGATGGAGTACTACTCAGCAATGAACATGACGAGCTTCTCATGCAAGCAACAACAAGAATGAATCTCAAAAACATTAAGTAGAGGAAGGCACACACAAAAAACAATGTACTGCATGATTCCATTTAAATGAAATAAACAAACAAAACTACACTATGGTGAAACAAATCAGAAAATGAGTAGGGGTATGAGGGAAGGGAGTAAGGATGGAAAGCAGTACCCAGCCCAAGAGTCTCATGACAGCAGTCTTTCAGTTTTCAGAACTGATACACAAGGAGGGTAAGAAGATACAGGTCACCTGCTAATCCTGGGACAGCTATTGAGGGGACTTGAGGCTGGCCTTTGTCTACAGAGACCCAGACTTTCCCTCAGACTCCTTAAGTTCCCTTCAATTATGAGTAACAGAATTAGTTCCAAGAATCCAAGAGTGAAAGGTAGAGGGCAAAGAGTGAGTTAACTGGCCTCCTTTCTACTGATTAAAGAAAACATTTTCACTGGGTAGTACAGAAAATTCTAGCACGGTGTTCAGAAGAAGTTTATTCATCTATTTTAGTCAAGTTTCACCATAGCTTTTAAAAACTTTGTTTTCTGTTTGAAAAATTTCAACTTTTCTTTTAAATTAAAAAAAATGCATACTAAAATTTTAGCTAAATTATATCCAAATGATACGCAACATGTTCAACCAAGGATGTATCTTACGGCCCAAGTTTTCACTCAGTACACATTAGAACGGTTATTACAGATACTTTAAATTCATGCTGGAAACCATGATATATCCCTCACTAAAACATGCACAAAAACAGGAATTAATGTACCTACATTAAACACAAAATAAAATAATTTATGCTCTCGGAAACTTAGATCATATATTCTACCCCAAAGACAATGTTACCTTCTAAAATCAGTCTTTACGTATTTCCCCCATTTCCCCCGCTTAGGATTACCCGTCCCTGACTGGCTGTCTGGGGAAGTGAATTCCAGTCTCTGCTCTATAAGGAAACGCCAGCGTCTTTAGGAAAGGTGGCCTAATGCCCATGGAACTCAGTGTCCTCATCTGCAAAATGAGAAAAAGACTATGACTAAACCATGACTCTATGTCAATAAATTTTACATATTCATATCTTTGGCAGCAAAACTACAGATGGTGCCAATCAGTTAGATTTTGCCTCATCTGTGTCTCTCAGGCTGCAATATGATTTTTTAAATAATTAACATAAAGCGATTACCTCAGTAAACCCAATAAAGTATAAATAATAACAATAATGATGAGGAAGAAAAGGAAGAGGAGAAGGGAAAGGAGGAGAAAATGCCACCCAAATAAATTCAGGGCCATATAAATCTACTAACATTAACTATTAAAGGCCAAATAAATACATGCTTTAAATTATACTGCTGCTTCCCATCTCTAAATAGGATAATAACAGTAATTATCAAAGAGACTATAAGATGAATAGAAAAAAATTATTTTTTAAAGAAGCAGGAAAAAGACATGGTCATATGGAGGTCTTTTAGGACTCAAAGTCTTTATGTTAAAAAAATAAATTATAAATTTGGCATTGGAGAGCTAATATGCCATTCAATCATTTATTCAATAAATATTAATAGAGCATCTATAATGGGCAAAGCATTGCGGCATATGGTATTTTAGCAAAGACAAAGAGAATATGGTCCCTGACCATAAGACATTACAACCTAGGAGGGAAAATAAGACATAAATACAGTCAGCTGAAATACAAAATAAAATGTGACAAGGGACATAAGACAGGAATGAATAATTTATAAATAATATAGGTCAGAGGAAGGAGGGATCTGTGGTGGGCAAATTTATTCACAAATTATTCATGGAGAAGGTAGCATTTGAGATAAGCCTTGAAGGATCGGTAGAATTTTAACTGGCAGAGCAGGAACGAGGGAATGAAGAAGGCAGCAAGGCTGGAGGGGCCACTGCCACATAGATGAGAAAAATGAGACTTCTATAGAGAAGACCTATCGGTGTCACTTATGAAATACTTTTTTATACTCTCTTAAAGGTTAATTCATTTAACCTTACAATTATACTATAAGACAAGATTCTTAACACAGTTTACAGACGAGGCACTTGGAGCACATCAACTGAAGTGCTTTATGCAAAGTCACGCCGCTGGGGGAGTGGCAGGGTGGGCAAGCACAGGTCTAAGGGCTCCAAAGCCATATCTTTCAGCTCCTGTAGCATGCTGCTTCCCTCCTGCCTCCATAAAGCGGAGAGGTGTGATGCAAGCTGGGAAGGAGGGTCAGCCCAGATCATCCAGGCCTTTAAACCACAGGCGAGAGAGTTTGCATCCATATTCAGAAGATGCAAGGGGACAGAGGATGAAAGAGGGAAAGTAACTAAGGGCAGTGGTCCAAGGAAGAGGTGGATGGACCCAAATGAAGATAGTAATGCTGGAATAAAAAGGAGAAAGTGGATGTGAAAGATTTTGCAGGACAGAATCAGGAGAATCTGAATGTGTAAACTCAGAGAGAAAACTGTTAATCATGACTTTCACGTCTTTAACTATGAACTAAGAAACATCACTATTTTGCAAGGAAACAAATTTTAGATAAATTTACTGATTTTGTATGGCAATGGCATATTCAAGATCAAAGGCAGGGTCCACTGCCGCCATGGGAGTGAGTGACAGAGAGGGAATGCAGAGACCCATTACTAATCTTTGAAGACAGTCTTCAATTAAATGGCCAAAGAGGAATATAAAGAAGTCAGGTGTGGTGCAAAATGATAGAGAGAAACATCACAAATACATAGGTAGTGAAAGTCATGACTGTACCACAATCAACTGAAAAACAACTGCATCCTTCCATCTAACACAATAGGAAGAAGCAGACCGGAAGGTTTTAAGTACATAATACCTATTTATTTTCTTAAAAGAGGAGCTTTGCTTTTTTTTTTTACAACGAAATGTATTTTGATCAATTTTTATTATATACAATACTGAAATCATAAACTTATCATGTGTGTATTTTTAAATAATTATATTTAAATGTTCCTCTTTCCAATGACTGGCGTTTCAGGTTTATTATTCTGATTGATAAGCCTAGAAAAGAAAGGAGGGAAAATAACCTTTACTGGGTGTGTATGTGTGTCAGGTACAATTTCTATATTTTGATATATAGCATTTTATACGTATGTATAGGGTCTGGTCTGTATGTTCGTCTACTCTGTTTATGTATACATATACATGCATACAAACCAGGCCCTTTCCACATACTATGGCTGATACATTTGAGAGAGAATTAAACATTTAAAACTATAGCCCCAATAGTCATAAAATTATATGCTACTATACAGTTTCTTGAGTACTCTTGAGTACAGAGTTTTTAGCTAATTAATTAAATCCAAAGACTACTGAGCAGTCAGGAAATAAGTGTTTACTGCCATCTGGTGGAAGTTTTGCCTATCTACACATTAGCTAGTTGTCTTTAATAAAAGGGCTTTTATTCCAATCTTGAATAAATGACATTGTTATTCATTACTTGATCTGTATTGCTTTGGAAAGGTCATGAAAAGTTTTTGCTTTAGTAATATCCAAAGAAAGAAAATGTAGAAAGCAGCAGATCAGAAATTGTGAAGGTGGATTTATAATTCTTCCTACAACTGTGGAAGAACCATTTACTGAGGTCCCCATATTTTCCTATGCAAAATATGGCAAAATTACTTTCTCCCCCACAGACAACGTTGTGAACTCACCTGCACCACTACAGTAATACAAGTAAAACATCTATGACAAAGTGTAGATGAGTGTGTGGACAGCTGTGTCAAAAATATCAGTATATATTTACCTTCCCCTCACGCCACCTAACAACATATATGCCCAAAAAAACTGACATTGCAAGAGAAAGGGTCTAATAATATGCTCTGTATTACCTCATGAGATCAAAAATCTTTATCTTTTCATAATTAGATACTTTGTTCCACATTTTATCCATAGGTTTCTAGCATTGAGGTTTCTGGTTTGGTTTGGTTTGGTTTTTAGGTTTTTTGTTTGTTTGTTTGAGATGGACTCTCAGTCTGTTGCCCAGGCTATAGTGCAATGGTGAGATCTCGGCTCACTGCAACCTCTACCTCCTGGGTTCAAGCAATTCTCCTGCCTCAGCCTCCTGAGTAGCTGGGGTTACAGGTGTGTGCCACCATGCTCGGTTAATTTTTGTATTTTTAGTAGAGAAGGGGGTTTCACCATATTGGCCAGGCTGGTCTTGAACTCCTGACCTCAAGTGATCCGCCCACCTCGGCTTCCCAAAGTGCTGGGATTACAGGTTAGCAATGAGTACTTCTTTAAAATTAACCCGAATCCCTAAACTATCCTATTGAATATCTTTACATTGAATAAGGGACCATTTCTAACCCTTGGTTCGTTTTACTATCTTGCAGAATAAAACTTAAACCGTGTTAAATCTTGTATCATTATCCTAGTTCCCAGGTGTTTTCTGCAATTCACCAAAAAAAAAAAAAAAGATGATATTCTTAAATAGCTTGCAACATATGTGTTTTCTCTATATAATTCAACTACAGAATTTCCAGCATTTCAAATGGTCCAATTTCCTTTGGATAGTGCCCCCTTCACTTCTACATAAATAATTAGGTTTATTATATTTTTCTGAATAACTAAACCATTCAGTTAAGTGCTGGTTAAAATACAGTATCATACTTGGGCACTGTGTCTATATCTATAAGTAAACTTTAGATCTTTTTATCTAATTTGCACTTAGATTTAAGGTTGTAGTCCTTTAAACTTACTATGAAACGTAGCACGGTCACCTACAGATGTTAACAATTAGACATTACCTAGAGCCATTTATCTCAGATGTGCATGTATGGTGGAAGCAATGGCAAAAGAGATCTCAATGTCCCAGAGATTGAGTTAATCTAAATTGTCCTCTAAACTCTTAGAGGACAAGGACCATGTGTTAATCATCTCTGTTTTCTTCACAGTGTCAAAGTAAGTACTTCTACCTAGTAGGCATTCAATAAATGTACACTTTCAGTATAATACCGATCAGGGTTTCTCAACCCTTAGCATTACTGGTATCTTGAACCAGATAATTCTTTGTTGTGAGGGGCTGTCCTGTGTATAGTAGAATGTTTAGCTACATCCCATTCCCTGTGACAATAAATAGCAGCTCCCATTTCCCAACTGTGAAAATAAAAATGTCTCTAGACATTGCCATCATCGCCCTCAGTTGAGAGCATTCATTCCTAATACTTTCGTTACATTGGCTTTTTCCATTTTAACAAAATAAATCACCCCTGTGAGCCTGGATTTCTTTTTCTGTAAAGTAAAATTCCTGGATTTAAAACAACAGTCATAGTCCCTACGATTCATTCATCCCATCTTCCAACAGTTACTGAAGGCAAATTAAGTGTCAGGCACTCTTCTAGGCACAAGGCATCCAGCAAGGAGCAAAACAGATACAGGCCTTTCATTGCAGGGAACAAAATAGCCATTGAATAGATATACACAATATACACAACAGGTAACAAACAAATACATAGCTAACTGCGAACTGTGATAAGCTCAAAGAAATGTTATAAGCATTTCCTCCCTAAGTGGGGGATTTCTGCAATATCTCAAGTTTATGGAGAATAACTGTGGCATTATCCAGCATCAGAGGCTTTTAAAATTCTAAAATGTTCAATGAATTCTAACTGCGCTATATTATTTAAAAGACCACAATTTAAGTTATTACACAATAGCTTTAAACTCAAACGTATAGACAATAAAAAACACCATTTCAAGTTATTCGAAAGAAACTTCATTTTTGCTTTAGAAAAATTTATCTAAAGAACTTAGAGAAATAAAAGCAATATATGTTAAAATATTCTAATAATCCAAGGCATGGATAGTCTTTTCAGCTGTTCTGGATAAGCACTCAGCATACTTTGCCCAATTGATTAAGAGTAATGTCACCCAAAATGTCTATTTATAAATCATGGGAGTGGCTGGCTGGCTGTGTGTTATACCTGACATAGGAACCGTACAAGAGATCAGGAGATATTATTAGAAGGATTTTCAGTGGCTCCATGAGGCAGTGTTTCCTATGTCAAAGCATCGTAGTAATCTTTTCCAGATAAACACATTAAATAACTAAACTTTGCCCCTAAACACTTACCCTCCTTAAGTTATCTAAGACATGCCAGTTATTAATAACGAAACTAATAATAAAACACTACTCTGCATTTTCTACTTCCTTTCCAAGAATGTAAACGGACTTAATATTTACTGCACACCTCTTATGTACAAGGTGCTGTACATCCCCTATCTTCTTTAATTCCAGAATAATACCACATAATATACATTCTTAACTTTTTTATACACAAAGGAACTCAGGTCCAGAGGGGTTAAATATTTGCTTAAAGTCAGACAGATTGTAAACAGTACGCATGGGATTTTTTTCCCACTATGCTAGGCTCTGTCACACTGGCCAATATAAACACCATAAACTCAAAGGCAATTCAAGAATTACATAATCCAATTTACCAGGAATGCCTACAGCACATGAAAGTAATATTTTAAATTATAAATACGTCTGTTAAAGTTGGAAAGGCCATGGGAAAAAAGGCTAATACTCTGCAATGCCTAGCCGCACTGTTAGGTACTTCCCTTTGATGCAAAAACAGCAGCATCCTCAAGCACCTCATTGTAAAAAATACATTTTATAAAAATCATCTAATAGGACTCTTAATTTCCCCTGGCCTGCTACTCCACTTCCCCTTTTCACAGCCGTGCTATGAAAACTCAGTCTGTACCCACTTCTGCTTCCCAGCTTCCTGATGATTCCTCCACTCCTGCATTCTGGTTTCCACTAAAACTGTTCCCCATAAGTAAGAAGTGATTGCATTCTTGCCAGATAATGTAAAGAGATTTGTTTCTGGCCTGTTCAGTAGCACTCCCTCCTTTGTGCAACTCTCTCCTCCCTCGCTTGGCATTTGTAATTCAGCCCATTTGATTTTCCAGGTGCTTCTGGCTTCTCAGGCTCCCAGTCTCTCCCTAATCCTTCAAAGATAATTTCCTCATGATTCTACCTTCAAAAATCCTCCCACTCTCTTTCTGCTCCCTAATGATCTTAACTGTGTTCTGAAAACCCAAATCCAACACTGGTCAATCCCCAAACATCCAGATGTTTTGAAATCTTCCCTAGCGGACAACTTCACTCAGACATTTTATAAGCATAAACAAATTTGAATGGATTATTTCCCTCACCAATTTGGCACCTCTTCTCATTTTCCTTAATTTGATAAACGACATCACTAATTCTCCAAAGCCAGAATCCTATTCCTTAACCCCTAACACCTGACGGCTTACCACTGCATCAGTTCTGTCTCCCAAGAACGCCTTCAACCCTTCCCTTTGTCGGCATTACCGAAGGCTCTCCCTTTGTTCAAGTCCTTAAAATTACTAAAGCAAAAACTGCTGATGACCTTTCCAAAGCAATATAGGTCAAGTAACACAAAATAATTTTCTTTGTTAAAGATTGTAATATAGCCCTTATAAAGTCAACTACCCTATTTGTTTGTAGATAGGCAAAACTTCCACCAGATGGCAAAGAAAGAAAATGTAGAAAGCAGCAGATCATTCAGACTGTTATCTGGCCTCACTGCCTCTAGATTCAATTTCTTCTAGTAACTTCACAAAGGCTCCAGAGCAGTGCTGCCCACTACAACTGTCTCTTTGGACATGTGCATTATTTCATGTGGCATGCCTGTTGAGCAACTTGAAATGTGGCTATTGTGAATGAGAAACTGACTTTTAAATTTTATTTAATTTTGGTAATATTAATTTTAATTTAATAGCCAATATGTGGCTAGAAACTACTATGTTAGACACTACAACTCTGGAGTGGTCTTCTTTAATCACAAATTTATTTATTATACTCCTCTGTACTTTAAAGATAAAACCCATTCTCCTTAATACATATGACCTGAACTATCAGCTGCACTACATTTCCGGCCCCATCGCTCCCCTCTCACCTTCTAGCATTACTTCCAAACTCACAAGTCCTATATACGACACTAGTTTGTATGGCACCACACACCTCCTTTCTTGTGCACAAGCTGCCCTCACCGCCTGAACGCCCCTTCTCCCTCTTCCCCATGTGCCTTACTCATTCATCAAACAGCAACGCCTCTGACCTCCTGACCATTCCTTGCACATCCCTGACACCCCCTGAGAAAAGCGTGGGCCACTATTCATAAGCACGCCACTATTCATATTGCTATCATAAATTTATCACACTGTACTGGGATTTTTTGAATGACATCACTGATCTCTACCAAAGGCCTGCTAGTAACTGACCAGTCCCAGCCTCGAGGTAGCGACCAAGATAAACTTCCTCAAACTTCATTCCTGTTACAAACTAGACAAAAGTCAAACCCTTCATTCAAAATCTTAAAGTAAGGAGACCGATCACGCAGTCATTCCTTTCACAACCCCTTCCTTGGGCTGGGCCTCAGTTTTAATATTGTCTATGTATGATTTGCATATTCCATATCTCTGATGTGCCTCCTTAGCAACTTACACAGGACTGCCCTTTGATTTCTCTAACAGTCCATGTCTATTATTTCCCTTGAGAACCAGTTTGCCCCAAGCAAGAATCTTCAACTAACCTCACCCTAGATTCTCTCATTGGAATATGACCCAATTCTACCTGCACATGTAATAAGCCCTCCCCGATTGTGCAGCACTGTCTTCTGAACTAGCAGCTCCGTTCGTTGAAGGCAAAGACTGAGTCCTCAGCTTCCTCTGCCGTACCTGCAGCATTCTACCATGCTGTGCATTTACCAGGCACTGAAAAAACATATATTGAAGGTTGCATGAAATCTTAAAGACTATGTTTGCAATTTTATGAATTTCAAAAATAATCATTCCCAATGCTCGCATTCCCCACATCCCAATATGTGTCTTTTTTAAAAATAATATCTAGATATTAAAGAGAAAACTGAATAAGTAAAATAAATATGTGACATGGAGCCTTTACCACCTAAGAATAAGGGTACAGTGTAATAAAACAAATAATTCTAGGAGTCTGTCACTCAAAACATTGAGAACCCCCATCCTATTTGAATGACATGACTAATGCTTTGAATTAAAAACCTGAGCTTTTTTTTTTTTTTTTTTGAGATGGAGTCTTGTTCTGTCACCCAGGCTGAAGCGCAATGGCATGATCTTGGCTCACTGCAACCTCCACCTCCCAGGTTCAAGAAATTCTCCCACCTCTGCCTCTCAAGTAGCTGGGATTACAGGCACCCGCCATCATGCCTGGCTAATTTTTGTATGTTTGTAGAGACAGGGTTTCACCATGTTGGCCAGGTTAGTCTTGAACTCTTGACCTCAGGTGATCCACCCTCCTCAGCCTCTCAAAGTACTGGGAATACAGACGTGAGCCACCACGCCAGGCCATCCTGGGCATTTTTTGACAAGAGATTAATACCCAGAATATGTAAGGAGCTAAAACAACTCAACAGACAAAAATAATAATAATAATAATAATAATCTGATTTAAAAATGAGCAAAAGATCTAATAGAAATTTCTCAAAAGACTTACAAATGGCAAACAAATATATTAAAAAATGCTTAACATCATTAATCATCAGAGAAATGCCAACCAAAACTACAATAAGATATCATCTCACCCCAGTTAAAATGACTTTTATCCAAAAGAAAGTCAATAAAAATGCTCATGTTGTGGAGAAAGGGGAACTCTCACATAGGTGGTAGGAATGTAAATTAGTGCAGTCACTACAGAGAACAGTATGGCGGTTCCTCAAAAAACTAAAAATAGAGCTACCATATGATCCAGCAATCCTACTGCTAGGTATATACCCAAAAGGAAGGAAATCAGTACATGGAAGAGATACCTGCATTCCCATGTTTATTACAGCACTACGCACAATAGCCAAGATTTGGAATCAACCTAAGTATACATCAACAGATGAATGGATAAAGAAAATGCAGTACCTGTTCACACTGGAATAGTATTCAGCCATAAAAAAGAATGAGATCCTGTCATTTGCAACAATATGGATAAAACTGGAGGACATGATGTTAAGTCAAATAAGCCAGGCACAGAATGACAAATTTCAGAAGTTCTCACTCATATGTGGGAGCTAAAAATTAAAACAATTGAACTTATGAAGCTAGGGAGTAGAAGGATGGTTACCAGAGGCCAGGAGGGGTGGCAGGGAGGGAGAGAAAAGGTGGTGATGATTAATGGCTACAAAAATATAGTTAGATAAAAGGAGTAAGATCTAGAATTTGATACTCCAATGGGGTAACTACACAGTTAACAATAATTTATTGTATATTTCAAAATAACTAAAAGTAGAACTGGAATGTTCCTAACACGAAATGATAAATGCTTGAGGTGATGATATCCCAAATACCCTATGTGATTATTACACATTGTATACCTGTATCAAGACATCACTTGTGCCCCATAAGGATATACATATACTATGTACCCGTAAAAATTAAAAAGTTTAAACAAGAAATAAAGACCTGGCCATTTTTAGAAAGCAAAATGATAAAAGTGTAATCATCGTTTCTCAACTGCTATCAGAGGCTAGTTACCAGCTGTTCCTGGACTGGAAATCCCTGTGATTTGGCCACACCTCTAGATACTTTCACACCAGTAAGGACAAGCATCCTGAGACATGAGCACACTCAGATTTTGTCCCAACTGACATAGAAGATACAAAACACCAATGTATGGATGCCAGGATTTTGAGACTATGGTTGCTATTTTGATATTAGAACACAGAGCACCCATTCTGTTACACTAGTTAAAATCAGTAGAAAATAAATTCCTGGCTTTTAATTTTCAGATATGTACTTAATACTTAATTTCCCTCCTCCCACTAGACCATAAAAAAGATGTTATCTAAAGTATTAAAGGTCAAAGAAAAGGTCCTCTAAATACACCAGACTCTTTAATGAACAAGACGGCACCTGGCATTTAAAGCTGCATTCTCTAGAGACAGGATGAAAGACAGTCTTTCAAATCTTTTCAAGGAATGAATTGCTTTCTACTTCTCCATTTTTAATTAATTCATGTATGTATTGAAATCTTGGGTCTTCACTAAGGTTAATGAACAATTTAATTCTTAAAAATCTAATCATTTGAATGCATCAAATGATACATGTTTTAATTATAGAAATTAACACAGAAAACTAGTAATACACATGTACATCATGTCAGTTTTCTACAGCACATCAGTAGATTTGCTTGAAAAGTGAATTGGGGAAAAGAGCCACTAACATAAGATCCCAGAGGATTTTAATCCTAATTTCTTATGTTTTATAGGATATCTAGTTAGGCTTTTGTAATTTTTATTTTAGACAAGATTCTCTACCTTACTAATGATTTTTGCTTCAATGAGTTGTTTTACAAAAGGGTTACTTTAAAACATTTATACTATAAACAAACTGTAAATTGCAAAGCTGTATTTCATCTAGTTGAGCACTAAATAATGTGTTAGATACTTTAAAAAGTAAAAATGATCCCTGTTTATCACATAAAATTAGGCTGGGCACAGTGGCTCATGCCTATAATCCCAGGACTTTGAGAGGTCGAGGCAGGCGCTTGAGTCCAGGAGTCTGAGACCAGCCTGGCCAACAGGGCAAAACCCCTTCTCTACTAAAAATATAAACTGTAGCCAGGCATGGTGGCATGAACCTGTAGTCCCAGCTAATCAGGAGGCTGAGGCAAGAGGATTGCTTGAACCTGGGAGGCACAGGTTGAGTGCATCATGGCACTCCAGCCTGGGCAACAGGGCAAGAATCTGTCTTTAAAAAAAAAAAAAATTAGTCATGCCAGCATCACTTACCCTGTGCTTACCATAAGCCACAACTTCTGCAAGCACTTTGCCTCATTTAATTAAGTTAAGAGAAATAGAAATAAATTTGATTATCCCCATTTTCCAGAAGAAGAAATTGGAGTGTAGTGTGATTAATTTCCCAATATGTCTCCAAATGCCTCTCACATACAAATCCGGAAATCTCCTTCTTCCCATCCTCTATCCATTCACAAAGTAGTCATCAAATGCTTTCTAAGTGCCCAGCACAGTTCCATCTGGAAAAGACTAGCTTCAAAATTATTTTTAAATTAGATAACCAAACTTTAATTAAAACATTTATAAAACTTCCATGATGTTATTTCTGCCCATCCTTCATATCTTCTGATATCCTTCATATCTGTCTGTCAACATATTTTTAGAGGATAAAGAAAAAGCTTTTGTGTGTTTTTACCATTTTTATTGACAGTTTTAGGAAGAAAACATTTTCCTTCCCAAAGATTGGAACAATAAAAGCCACCCACAGTGAAAGAGGCCACTGCAGATGAACCCAAAGCTAGCTAGGCTATACGACATGAACAATGAACTCATCATATCTATGATGCGGACATTCTGAAAAGGTGAAGCTAAATAGAAAATTTAGGCCACATCACATACATATGCAAATCAGATGCCTCATTCCAGTTGACCTTCCAGTACACCAACTGTAGAGTTTTGTTGTTATTATCGTTGTTGCCTTGATTTGTAATACTTTGACTAGCATTTACATTTTAAAAATAATTTATATGCCAATCCAGAATACTAGAAGCAACAATCAAATTTGTATAATGACTGCTCCTGCAAATATAATGTCTGGTGGAGAACCCGATTGCCTCTTTCACTAATTCAGAGTCAGAAACTTAACACCACTTTATCCATTAGTCTTACCTCTGCAGCTAAATAGTTTCCAGTTGCAAGATGTTTAAATCTGAACAAGCTGTTCCACTGTCCTGCACCCCCACGGCATGGGTCATGATGAACCACCTACAAAGAGAGCAACAACAGTAATGGCAAAACAATATTTATGTTCCCGGCAAGCAAATGCCAACAGTTTACATGTCTGCCCTTCTGTTAGTGCTGATCTGTCAAACCTAATATAAGTTTCCATGAGAGCATAATGTGGCAGAAAAACAAAATTCCCCATAAATGAGCAAGAGACATGTTATAACAGTTGTTAACTCGTGCATGCGTGACACTCGTGCCTTACATCTGCAAACACAGCTTTACTCAGAAAGACATGCTTCCAAGACCAAAGTGGAAATATTGAGATTTTCTTCCCTTTGTTTTTCAAACATTTTCTTGGCAGATTGCATTAAGAGCCCACTATGTGCCAAGTACCTTCAAGAGAAGAGAAACACAGCAGTGGATAAAGCTAGAGCTTCCATTCTAATGGAAAAGAGAGAGCTAGTGAACAAAGAAGTAAGATTTGACAAGTGCCAGAAATGACACAAGGGAAGTACATGATTGAGCACCTAGGGAAGGCAACTTTAGATACGACCATCATGAGTATGGGCCACTTGGAGATGTCATGTTAGCTGAAACCTGGAGGATAAGAAAGCCACGCAGATTGGAAGAGAGAATCACAAATGTCAAGGCCTAGGGTCTAAACTACTTAATTCTTGGCCCTTTCCATGCATGCTTTTTATTGACAGCATGTCTTTTGATACCTGTCTTTGAATTGGCCTTGCCCAGATGCTGAGTCCCTAGGCTCACTGGGAATGAACACAGTAGAAGCTCTGACACACCTGGTTGCAACAGGTGGGATGGGGCGGCAGAAAAGCTCGGGTTTTACACTCAGACTCAGGCATGTGAGTCCCAGGTCCACCAATTCCTGGGGTATGAGCACAGAAAGGAATTTAACATCTTTGGGCCTTATTTCTTCGTGTACAAAATGGGTTGATTCACAGGATTGTTGTGAAGATTAAATATCATAAGGCATAATCAGAGTGCTAGGACAACTTTCATGACTCTCCCTCAGCACATTACGTCCTTTTTGCTAGTACTGACCACCCTTTGGCTCCTGCTGCAACCGTGAATTCTGTATGTTAACATACTTCACTTGCTAATGCCTTTTGCTAGACTCCAGCAACTGTCTTCCCACATTCTCATAACCCAGATAAAATAATAATTACGAAAATACTTCAAGGCCTTGAGGTCTTACAAAACACTCCCTCTGTGGCCAAAAGCCCACCTATCCTTCAAATTCTCACATCACATTTCTTCCACAAATCCTTTTTTGCTAATCACACTGGCCACTGTGATCTCGTCAGTGTTTGAAATCTTAATTCTTTGGGGGAGGCAGAGATATCTGCAAGAATCTGATAAAATCTAATGTTTGTCTCAAATACACACACACACACACACACACACACACATTTTGTGATTTGTATATAATCACTAAGGTTAACAAATCTGAAGATCTCAAGAACTACTCTCGTATATATCAGTGGGTCTGACAAGGGCAGTACAGTTCCCTAGCGGGGATATTCTAGAGATTTGGAAGGGAGGGTGTTTTTGTTTATCATGATGATTTTGGAGGGATGCTATTGGCATTTAATATGCAGTGACCAAGATATTATCTATGCTGCAATTTACAGGGAATTCCAGAATGTGATCAACACTGTGTGTGGCCCTCAGGACCAGCCCCACCCTGCTAAGTGCTCCCTTGCATCACAGGGGCTGAAAGCCTCACCCAGTGGGGCTCTGAGGACATTCCCGTTGGAATGGAAAGCAGAGGACAGTAGAAGAGAGGCTCCTCTTTGGGCTGCAGTAACAGTGGGAGCAGCTGACTAGTGCCCGCTCCTACAAGGTGCGTGAGTAAGGACCCTTCAGCATGTGAGCAGAGGCCTGCAGGCTGAGAGGAGGAGCAGTCATTGCATTGCTTATCTGCATTCAGATAAGCCCATGTCCCCCATTCCACGTTTCCTCCCCAGCCCTTCCAATCATGTTGAACATAATTTCCCTCTTGCTTGAAACACCTGATGCTTATGCTGGGTAAGTACAGTCCTCAGACATCCTCACTGAAGCCCAACTGTGACAGCACACAATAGAGAAACGTCCTGAAGCCTGCATCTTTCAAATCTCAAACAGAAATAAGCCTACCATCTATATAAACTGGCAATACTTTAGTACATCAGCAGGTAAAAACATTTTACATCACGTTATATGAAATTCATTATGGTGAGGGACGTTTAAATGAAGTAAAGACATCTCAAAATTATTAAACTATTTATTCGTTCCCTATTCTGTTCAATGTCTCACAGCATTTCCAACTATGCATTTTGATGGAAAGGGTTCATGGCAGTGGTACAGTTACAGCAAAAGCTATAAAACTGAAAGCAAGTATATGAGAGAATTTTCAAAACTCCTTTTAACAGACTCAGAACCAATATTAAATAAGCAGAGACACATCAAATGCAGGTAACTCACTGTATTTCATTAACAGAGTTTTAAATAATATCTCATTGCTACCTCTGTATTTTTTAAATTTTTAAAAAGACCAGAATATTAAGAACTTTATGGTATGAAAATGCATGCTGTAATTATGTATTTATTTTAGGATGGCCTGTTATTTTTCAGTTTTACTCTTAAGAATGAGGCAGACTTCTGGGAGGGGTTTCATGCAGCCTCGTGTGTTAGTAGCTTTAGTCATAGCTGTTTTCCCCAGAGCTTCTCAGTTCCATCACCTGTTGATGGTTAGGTCTCCAAAAGTCCATCTGCATGCTAGCAACTGAAATTATTCCTCAGTACGTTGTGGAGTTTCAGATAGAAGACAAGTTCTTTTGTACTATTTCGTCTCGATTCTAAACCATGTCATAAACTTAAGAGAGTTCTTTTTCAGTGTCATATTTATAAACAAGGCTCAGCTCATTTGCAGAGGCATCAAACTTTCTCATTTTCTCAATTAGTCGGTAATTTGCCTAATGTATTATCCCTACTTTGATTATGGTTATCTCTCCGTTTTTCAGTTTGTTCCGCTACTACGTCTCCTAACACTGGTTATCATTCAAGGGCCCACATTTACCTTTGCTTTTTCATTTTCCTGTACTTGGATGGGTTGTCTTCTGATCCTCTTCTTCAACCACTTCTCTCAAATCCAAACATATCCATCCAAGATAGGCATAAATATTGTATTGTTTAGATAGTCATTCTCATGTTGAAATACATATTATTATATTATAAAGCATTTTCCTTTTATTTTTTCTTTATCTTAGAATTTGAGCATTATACTAATTCTACCTATTAGAATATATAAATAATATTACCTATAAATTTCATTTTAGAATATTAAAGGGAATATCACAAAATATATGTTTTAAAAATTGAGGGCAGGTGAAGAATTTGAAATGGTTGAGAACCATAGCTAGTGGCTTAGATGTTTAGTAAATCTCTTGTTCATAGGCAATTCTGTAGATCTTATCTCCTCCACATATAAAAAGATCCTTTAAGGAAAAATCCATAGATTACATTTCCTTAATTACTCTACCATGTTCCACATTTAAATGATACTGTTAAAAAGATGAATGAATTCTTAACTGTGGGTCTCCTGATTCCAATAGAAATGGCATCCGCAGAAGAAATAACCATCGTTCTCCTCAGGGACTGAGTAGTTCTGGCATCAGCCTTCCTCAAAGTAAGGCCTCCTACTCCATCTTGACTCCAGTGCCATCTGAGGCACATGGTCTTCAGTCTAACTAGTCTTGACATTTCACTATTGATTTGTTAAAAGATTGTAATGTACCCTGTTAAAGTGTGTGTGTGTGTGTGTGTGTGTGGTGTGTGTGTGTGTATTTGACAGAGAAGGAGAGAGAGAAAAAATGAGAGATACCACAGAGAAAACAGGCTTAGGAAATAGTTTCCTTTCAAATTGGTCACAGCAAAGAACAGGCACAAGTTGGTTCACAAACATTATTCTATTTTATGATTCTATCATAAATGATGTCTGTAACAATAAAACCACCAGCCCAGTGAATCTTGCCTTTTTGATCTAAATATTTATTAAGTGCCAAAAAGCATTTACATACCTCTATTTCCCACAGTGCTTTAGAACTAGTAGCAGAAGTAGCTGATTGGCGCAAGGTTGTACGAAGGAAAATGTGCTGTTTTTTCTCGTATTCATCACAAGTCAAAAACTTCTCTTGTTCCGCATGAAACAATCTAACAACGTCCCCCTAGGAAAAAAGTCAAGAGACATCTGAACAAACACATGTGAGCAGAAGGTGTCTTTTTCTGGTTTTGATACTCCGGGCCCTTCTGCTAGCTATTTGACTTTTAATGCTTATTTAAAAATATTGGTGGGGGGGGAAATTCAGTAAAACACTTAGAGTAAGTATTAACATGTGTAGTCACATTCTAAATTATGAACACCAGTGAATACATAGGTTTTGCATCTAGCATTTCAGTAAGACTACCTTCATTTCTCCAGCAAATGTCCTATGTAGCAATACTTACTCCTTTTAATACATCCTCTCGATAGGAACTATATTTCATGAATAAAGTGATTTTCCAGCTGGTGTTGCAATTAACAGCATTCACCTATTAATGAAGAAACGTTCAAAGTTATAAGACTACAGATTCCATTCTCTACCAGAAATTGTTAGTTCAACTAGTAAAAAGAAATTAAAGACAACTTTAGATCATGAAGTCTATAGCTCAACACAAGTATCTTTGAGAGATCATCCAAAAACAGCAATAGCTAATCACAGCTATATGTACCTTAGGGATATTAATTAGAATAACTGAGATTATGCTCATGAAAACAATGAAAGAAACTATATTACTTTTTTCTCCCTCTGTCTCATGAGAAAAATCAACACATTCATTTCTTTTCCACTTGAACTTACCTCTTTACACCCTGGGTTATCAAGAAGCTCTATGTTGCTGGCATGTAGTGGCTGTCCTGCATTCACAGGCATCAAAACAACTTTATCTCCTACAACAATCTAGGAAGCAGAAATAAATCACAACTGAGATACTACATGGATCTTTGGTGCTATATTTGAAGCTAGAAATAACTGCACAAGAGTCCACATTATTGATCTGACATCTGGTTCTTTTATCCTTCCACAAATTTTTGTTCAATTCTTTTTCTCTTTGAGGTAAAATATCTTTTAATAAATGATCATAGAAGCATGTCCCATAGTGCCTATCAGTCTGGATTCAGAAAGCGACTGTGGATCTTTTTCATATTCATCTCCCATTTCAGTTAGAGCTTTCTTAAAGTCAATAAATAGGCCATTATCCCTCCCCACGAGGTCTTACGCCACAAGTACAACAGAGTAAATGCATCTGCCACCAAAAAGAAAAAGCAATCTATCCAAATATTAGAAACACTGCAAAAGCAAGCAGAAAATGTTATACACTTGTATCAACTTTGCAATGAGAGATGAGTACATTTGATCTTCCCATGGTCTCAGAAGTGTATTAAAAATTCTAATGTCAGCTCAATTCAGGAAATGCAGGATTAGGCATGACCTTGTAGAAATATGTTTTGTGTTTGAGCCTTGGGCATCTGATTCACTCATATCTTAAATACATTAAACTAATATCGTTCCTTAAACCTGATGTTCATTTTTAATAAAAACTAAAATTGATTATGGGAAAAGTCCTCTAAAGAAGTAAGTCTAATTGATTTTTAAATGTATGCTATTGTAGCAATATCCACCTTATCTTTAAGTATTTTTATTCATAATTCAAATTGTGGGAAATCGAAGTTATCCTTTCTTCATGATAACAAAGAACAGTTTAATTTTCATTATTAAAGTTACTTACATTGCTGAATTTATTTAGAAGACATATTATTGCAGTAAATAAAATCTCACTTAAAGAATTGATCACTATCTCAAAAATGAAAACCAAAACCCTCCCTTTGTATATTTTATACCAAGTAAATATTAGAATGAATTAGTTTGATAGATAAATGAAAAAACAAATCAGAATTCAGTTGATACGAATAAACAGAACTTCTCCATGTAGTATAACTTAATCTAAACCCAAACTTTAAAAAACATAATTTCATATTTTCAGTATCAGATAACCTCACATGAATGATACGGAGGAGTCCACACTCACATATGGTACTGTTATCACAAACTATATCTGGCAATCGAAATATAATAGAGAAGCCTCAAGCTCACCAACCAACCAAAGAAAGGTTGCGCTTTGGTTTGTGGAAATAGCTCCTGCTGTTTACAGGACTGGTCTCTACTCATCACGTCCATAAGTAGTCAGATGCTGTAACTCACAAAGATTCATCATAGAAGGTCTCTATATACAGTTAAGGAACGATCATTAAGGAGCAGTATTAAGTGAAAAGATGAATAGGCAGAGTAAGGCATGCAGTATGCTCATTTGTGTAAAAATGTGAGGGAGAGAATAGGAGTATCTGCATAAAGGAATGTCTCCAGTGCACACCTGAGGAAGAAGAAGGGTAGAAATTGGGCAAATGAAATAAAAAAAGTAGAAGAGAGATTTTTCACAATATATCTTTACATTGTTTTCTATCTTTGAACCATGAATTGGTATCCCTTTTAAAAATTAAATTATGAGCAAAAACAAATGAAAGTCAACATGACGTAAGCATATTCCCAATCCCCTTTCTCCCTAGGAAAACACGTGCTGTTGCACATGACACCAAGGCAGCTCCAAGTCACAGGGCCATGTAGAGGCCTGAGTCACCATCCATATGCTAAAGTACTGGGAGCTTGATACCACATTTTGCCAGTGCTGCATCTGGTCTTCCAATTACATTTTTTTCTTTATTTCTTCTAAAGAAAAAATAAAAAAAACAGAATACATGTGCAGAACGTGCAGGCTTGTTACACAGGTATACCTGTGCTCTGGTAGCTTACTGCACCTACTGACCCATCCTCTAAGTTCCCTCCCCTCACCCCCCAACCCCCAACAGGCCCTGAGGTGTGTTGTTCCCCTCTCTGTGTCCATGTGTTCTCAACTTCCAATTTCTTAAAGAACAATTGGATTTGGTTTACTATTTTATTATCATCTGTGCCATGTAAATCCTAGCCAATAAGTTTCTAAATATAGTGACATATTTTAACCATGTCCTTCCAATTCGAGAATACTTTTGGTTGCACCTACATTAGCTGCTCTAAGTCTTGCTATTTTACTATAGTTGTCTGTAAGCTTTGGGTCAATCCATATATTTATTTCAAAACACCACCCATAAAGCTGTGTGTGTGTGTGTGTGTGTGTGTGTGTGTGTGTGTGTATATATATATATATATATATGGTTTTAAATACATATATATTTAAATATATATAATATATATAAATGTGTGTATATATAAGTATATATATGTGTGTGTGTGTACACATATATATATATAGAGAGAGAGTTTTTTCTTTTTTTTTTTTTTTGATGGAGTCTTACTTTGTCACCCAGGCTGGAGTACAGTGGCACAATCTCAACTCACTGCAACCTGTGCTTCCCAGGATCAAGAGATTCTCCTGCCTCAGCCTCCCGAGTAGCTGGGATTACAGACGTGCACCATCACACCCAGCTAATTTTTGTATTTTTAGTAGATACGGGGTTTCACTATGTTGGTCAGGCTGGTTTTGAACTCCTGACCTCAGGTGATTCGCCTGCCTCAGCCTCCCAAAGTGCTGGGATTACAGGTGTGAGCCACTGTGCCTAGCCTAACATTGTATATATTTTTAAGAGACCAATCATATAGCCAAAATGTTCCTTGATATCTGTGAAACAGCTTCCAGTGGTTCATAAAAATCGTATTCGTAAGTAGAATCTAATATTAATTCAGTAGTTTTCATGTCCTCATTCTTTCTTATTCTTGACAATGATTACCTTGCCTAACCAAACTGAATAAAACTTGCAAGTGAAATGGATAAAATACCAATCATGTGAAATAAAAAGAATATTAAGAAGTGCCAGGGAGAAAACAAAAAGGTCTAAGAAGTAGTCCCTATTCTCATGGAATTCATACCTAATTAGATAATTTAGCAAATATGGAATATGGTAATATTTTCAGAATAGTGAAGCTCAGGATGTGATTCACAGATGGGATCAGGTGTTTTCTGAGAAGCTATGTATTTAATATAGAACTTGAGGTGGACAGAGCGAGACTCTGTCTCAAAAAAAAAAAAAAGAATTTGAGGGTGAGGACATTTTCTGCCACATCCTAGGATCAGCCATCACATTCACTCTAGTACACAAACATGTTTTTTATAAATTGCAATTCCAAAAGCACTTCTGTTGAGTCTATGTAAGAGCCATGTAAGATTCAAGCTGAGATTTTGCTGAAAATAAAGAGGGATATAACATCACCAGCAGCTACCCTTCTTTTGAAGTGGCACCTGGTATGGTGAAAAGAACATCACAGTAGGAATCTAAACCCCAGGGTTCTAGTTCCACCGAAGCTACAAATTCAAGGCACACACTTTTTCTAAAATGGCGAAGTCTACTTGCTGTTTGAAGAGTTTCTTTTTGCAAGAGTTAAAATTTTCTCTTCATTTAAAGAATATCTGACCTTTATTCCCTTTTAAAACCTACTATAAAGGTAAAGAACCCAAGATTTCTTAGATCAAAATTGAAAATGAAAAATTAACTACTCAACCATGGGAAGATACATAAAAAGAAAAAAAGAAAAATGAAATATTTATGTTCTCTGCTAATAGCTGTCCCTAGTGATTTTGCAGTTCAACCGCAACCACGGGCTTTGTATACAGCTGAAAGTAGAGGGATCCATGAGTCTATTTTCTCCCCAAAACCATCTATCCCACAATTCCATAAGATATATCATAAAGTTGCCCTTAAGTAGTAGGAACTATTACCTTTTGAAGACAGGGTTTCCTTTCTCCCAGACAATCATGACCCTATTTACTGCATTTCATGTGGGTCATAGAACATCTTGCTGGATGTGAAAACCTTATCTTAAAATATCATCTTAAAACCTCATCTATTGTTCTTGGTTTGTTTGTTTGTTTGAGACGGGGTCTCACTCTGTCGTCCAGGCTGGAGTGCAGTGGCACGATCTCGGCTCACTGCAAGCTCCTGGGTTCACGCCATTCTCCTGCCTCAGCCTCCCAAGCGGCTGGGACTACAGGCGCCCACCACCACACCCAGCTAATTTTTTTTTCTTTTTTTTTTTTTTTGTTTTGAGATGGAGTCTTGCTCTGTCGCCCAGGCTGGAGTGCAGTGGCGCAATCTCGGCTCACTGCAAACTCCACCTCCCGGGTTCACGCCATTCTCCTGCCTCAGCCTCCCAAGTAGCTAGGACTACAGGTGCCCGCCACCACGCCCAGCTAATTTTTTGTATTTTTAGTAGAGACGGGGGTTCACTGTATTAGCCAGGATGGTGTCGATCTCCTGATCTCGTGATCCACCTGCCTCAGCCTCCCAAAGTGCTGGGATTACAGGCGTGAGCCACTGTGCCCGGCCTCATCTATTGTTAAATAGTAAAATAGCATTTTAAAAGTCCTCTAAACATTGCAATTTCCTCTTTCTAATTTAATATGTTTCTAAGGAAAATCAGTATTTGTTGAACCACTGGTTATGAAGTGACCATATTTCCAACTGCCTTTCACATAGTTTATATTTTAGAAATATGCTACCTATGTTAGGGGGAAAAATGAGTATTACAATACAATTATTTATGTGACCAATATAGGCCTGTGGGTGTGCTTATGCTGTCAGCAACTGTGATCACACACAAAAGCTACACAGTGGCAAACAAAAACAGTGAGCTGTTTCAGCAAAAAGCAGTGTGGAAGGTTGTTTCAGCCATGCTTTCTGAAGCACATCCAGATAAGCAGAACTCCTGTACTGCACTTAACAATTACATTGTCCATTTTCACCAAGATTGAGTGCTTGGGTGGTAGGTTTTGTTTCACTTTGTTTTTACAGTACAACTAATTATTTGAACTAGTTCATTACATTCAACTCTCTATTGACTGTGTAAAAGCAGCAAGGAAAAGAATAGATAAAATGAATAAATAAGCAGATAGGATGAATTAATATAATCCACAACTAATCTAAAAACTCCAATTCATTCAATTATTTCATCACATTCCTTCCGAGCTTGAGCTCAGGTTTTGTTTGTTTTCATATTTAATTTTCACAGACCTCCTGTAGACAGGGACACTATTCAGTGGAGGGCTGGGGATGGGAACAAGCATCGCAAGAAAGGGCCTCAAAGGCACGAGTTGTTCGTAAACTACACAATCAGTCCCTGAACAATTGAGAGTTGATTGTAATGAACTATTTAATGAAACTAAAATGTGTATCATGCTCACAGCACACATCACCTGATGTCAAAAGAAAAAAAAAGTAGGATTTATTTTTTTAAGAAATCCAACCAACACAAGACTTAAAGTGCATCACATTCCTGCATGCCATGCTTCTACCAAACCTTACCAAAGGAAGATATCACCAGATAATTTATTAACCAAATTAAATCCAGAAGCTTGCATCCTGTGGAATTGAATTTGTACTTCAAAATTCACTGGAAAAATTAGATTCACTATAAAGACATTCCTAAGACAAGAAATATCCAAAACACATTTAAAATGTAATCAAAGTTTCAACTGAAAAAAAAAACTCCATCAGAATAATTATACTTTTATATTGCTTTGAATTCATGCTAAGTTTTTAAAATCTTAACTACTGATCCCCCGATGCAATATTGGCAGGTATTTATGAAACTTATTCAGCGCTCAGTGTCTAGCAGCATTTCCTGAGCATCATCCATGTGCTAAGGACTCTCACCCAATATTTTATTTATTACACACAAAAATATCACACTCTTGATCTTATTGACTATTTCTCATAATTTATTCTCTATTTTATAAAGTAGCAGAAAATATTTTAGCAACCACTAAAATTTACATGCAATACACACATATTCCACAACATTTTTAAAAAATATTTTTAGAGACAAGGTCTCGCTATGTTGCCCAGGCTGGTCTTGAATTGGTGGGCTCAAGTGATTCTCCTGCCTCAGTGCCCCAACTAGTCCACAATATATCATAAACATAGTTGTCATCAATGAGCAGATGCCAACCTTCAGCTCCTCTACTCCATATCTTTTAAGACTTTTAGACTGCCAGCAGCTGGCCATAGAGCCAGTAAATGGAATCCTGTCATGATTCACGGTGCCACTCCATTCATTCAAAGGGCATACACTATTTCCTAAACACAGACCAAGCTCCCTCCTGATTAGGCAAAAAAGTAAATTCTCCTTCTCTTTTAAAAGTCTCAGCCAATATTAAGGTTGCTTAAGTTCTTTCACACAAATTCTAGCTGGAAGATTTTAAATGAATCTGAACTTTGTCTTATGATTTCTGAGCACAATTTGTACTATAAATAAACATGTTTAACCTAGTAGATACTAACATAAAAATCAGGTGTTGAGCAAAAACTATATTTTCTTTTTTGTACTTTCTGGATCCTCTTACTCACTATGAATTATTTTCTTTATGAACCCACTATTTCCCTCTTAATCGTATATTACATACATTGTCACCCTCGCTTCTCAGCTTCCAGAAGGGATGAATATAAAACCAAGACCCTTCGTTTCCTGCAGCATCCAAGGACACACGCATGGCATTCTTCTCCAGTAAAGCAGGCAATCTCTTGTTGACAGTAAGATATTTGTTGCTTTTTATATGCAGTAGCTATAGGGAAAAGACATAGATTACCACCTTTATTCTTTGCTCTCCTCTGATAATTACATTCATATGTTTTATACATATATATTCATCTAACACGGCTTGGGGTGAAAGTTAAACAAAGGAGTATTTTCAGCCTCCACACTCACCATCTTTCCTACTTGACTTTCTTTGGGTTCTTCTTCCCCTTCACCCCAATTCTGCTTCATAATGAAGTGGGCATAATAGGGAGCAAAAAAAAAAGAGGGGACCCCTCCAAATGATTTTCATCTACTGATAAATACTGGCTAAAACTAGGTTTTCCAAAGGAGACCTTGAGTTTCCCCAAAAGCACATCCTTTCTCAACACCTGCACAGCCACAAAACAGCATATACTAAAGAAAGGCCAAGAAACTCAAATAATGCACCGGCCCACTTAGTATTATTAACCAGCCCTGCCCACAGTCAGCCCTGATTCTTCCTCTGTAAGGAGGCAGCTGCTCATCCTAAATAGGCTCTACACCTTCTGCCAGGGGATGCTGACCCTACCCCCTCCCAGATGAGTGTAAAAGCATCACTTCTCAGATGTTTTTGGACTTTGTGAACAAAATCTTACCAAAATATGATTCTAATAAGTAGCAAAACCAAAATAAAATACTCTTTCCATCTATTATTACAATCATTTCAAAAAACAGTGGTCATTTTAGTACTCACAATATAAGAAAGAAATTATCTCAAAATAAAGGACAGTTCTTTAAATGAAAAACAAACAGCATTTTGAAATGCTCATTATCATACTCTTGGGTCCTTATGTTACCATAAACCAACAGAAACCCTCCTGGGCTGGCCTTTGGGATCCGCCATGTTAAAGAACATGGCTCAGCCCCTCACTGACCAAGCTAACATTTGCACTTCAGGTACTTGACAAGGAACATAAGTTCCACTTGCTGACATTTAATCAAAACTTGGTTAAGAGAAACTCTATTTATGAAGGATTGCCCCAGGGACATCCAGCCCACTCAGGTTGCAGGTTTCACATTATCCATCATTCGATTACGTCATACATTCAGAGAGCTGCCGACCCAGCTTCTCCCATCTTATTCCAACAGTGCACTGCTTTGACTGCTCTGTGCTCTGGCATTTTGCCATTGGCCAATAACAAAATATCAGGGATATTATTTTAAAAAACAGCTCTATGAAATGCCTCATTGTAGCATTTACTGTAAGGAAGCTGTCAAGGCTATTGTTTACTATATTACACAGTGTTCTCTTTATGAGGATACATAGGAGAAACATTTCCCTGGTCTTACTCCTGGGAACAGCTGTGCTTCTAGACCTCTGATTTGGCTCTGTGCTGCAGATCTCCTAGCCAATGCTGTAACAGACTATGCTTCCCTATGGCTAAGTGGGCAAGAAAAAGCCTTCAAGTCAAAATTTACCAGACTTTACAACATGGTTTTTATAAACATGCCTCACCCCTGATTTCAGTTTATTCATCCAACCATGATTTTCCCTGTGACCCAACTGCTTTATTTATTTCTATTTTATCTCACTATGTGCTCTGCATTTTGGAAAGTGCCTGACATTCTTTTTTGAAAAAGGTGGGGCATATATTAGCAAATAACCAAGTAAGAAGCTAAAAAGATCTAAATGAAACACAGGAAAGGAATGCAGCTGAGATAAAACAGAGTGTGCATACTAATTGAAATAGAAGACCTTCGAATAACAATTCAAGAATGACTTCCAGCTGAAAGTGAAAACTTTTCTCTTTTCACAAAATGAAAAGCTAAGCTCCGTACGTTAAACATGGTCCCATTAAGCTAAAGGACTATTTTAGAACAGGCCTTTAGAAATTGTTTCCTGACCCTCTTCTTTTTGATGTAATAACTTGTGCATACCTCCAGATAAGATCACTTTTTTATGTGTAAATATCAGATTTATTCTTAAACATACAGAATAGTGCACTGAATATCAACTAAATACATCACAATACATCACAACATCTATAATTCCCATCAAAGAACAAACTGTTGTCTCTCAAAGTTTTAATGCAGTTTGGCTTTCCTGCCAACTTATTGATCAACTCCCCATAAAATACCTCGTTTAAGATAAAATACTTACTTGTATAACATTACTGTATTTCACAATTTCTCCCAACAGCTTCTTATTCTCTGATTCATTTTGTTTTTGTTCCAGTTCTGCAGCATGCTATGAGATGATTATCAAATATTCAGTGTGGAAATATAGTAAACAGAGTGCAATAACTGACAAAGACATATTTTTTTTAGGAACAAGACTATAGCCAGGAATAAAATAGGCTAGCAGTAGAGTCAGGAATGTAATCTTGGTTTAGGTGTTTTGTTTTGCTTTATGTTTCCATCATATCATATTGTCTTTCAGATTATCACATCATATTCACCCAGGTACTTGCAAACTTGGGGAGTGGATGACTCCCCAAAGGGAGCAGTAATTAAATAAATGATTATAACACAGTGTGATTTCTCAATGTATGCTGAAATGCCCTCCAACATGTCTTGGGCCACTTTTATGTTGGACATTTCCGAAAAGTACTAGGCGCTTTGTTCTTATAAGATTACTTTAAGAAGGTATATTGCTAGAAAAGCCAATCAGGATAATAGGGGAATTTCCAAAGTCTCGAGAAGTACAGTTCTTAATTCTGAAAGTAACAGGAATTTTAATGAGGCAAAATTAAGTTCTATCGAATTTACACTCAGACAAACCATAAACAATGGTCTTTCAATTATTTTTCTCCATAGTCTTTCAGGAAAACTATCAAAGATTATGTCAAGTAAAATATAACTGGATTTAATATTCTTATAGAGATTCTGAATTGGTTTTCATTTTGATGGGAAGCTTTGAATTAGTCTGGCACACCCTAAAAAACAGCAGCAATAACGCGCCACCTACATGCCAGGAAATAAATGGTCACACCCTATTACTTGAAAAGCCCTTTTACTATCAATGTGCTGCTATATGTATTCTAAACCTCTGTGTATTGGGTGAAAGGACAAAGCTAGAAAGCTCCAAATACATCTATTGTTATTGCTGTACTTGGTTAGCCTAAGCCAGACAATCGGAAGCCCGGTCCTTACCTGTAGTTTCTTCAGCAAGGCTGCCTCGGTGTGGTTCCCTTGTTTGGCTTGCTTGGCTTTCCAATATTGCTTCTGGGCAGAATATCGGTTCATAGGGCACACCTTGAAAAGGCAGTCTGTGACAAACCAACAAACGAAAACACTGTAACTAAGGCTACCAGCATTTCTTAGATTTCCCTTATAGCTCAGTTTTGGAATCTTGGAATCCCTTATTACACAGAACAGTTAAAAGTCATATAGTCCATCCTCCGGCCAACTCTCCACTCACTCTATAACATCCTTTTCAAATAGTTATTTACACTCAGTTAAAATATCCCCTTCTTCATTAGTTTAAGTTTTTTAAAGACTACTATAGCCAGCATATAAAGAAATCAAACCCATGTAATTGTGATATTATAAGGCATGGATTAATTATAATGGGGGACCTGGTCTTAGAAAGAAAATAGAATGAGATTAGTGACTTTCACTGCCTTATCTGACTTTGCACAATTAATACATAGTTGTGCTGTGTATATTTGACAGCCAAAATGATCTAGGAAGTAGATTCCAGCTGACCATTAGAGTCATTCACCCCCAAGTTTCCAAATACCTAGATGAATATGATGTGAAAATCTGAAAGACAGTATGATATGATGGAAACATAAAGCAAAATAAAACATGTAAACCAAGATTACAGTCCTGACTCTACTACTAAACATCGAGATAGAAAATCATACAGGAATATTACAGTTGTGATATCTCTAAGTCTAGAAGCAAAATAAACGTTTTATTTTCAATGAGGAGAATAGAAGAACTCAACAGTTTCGCCACATGCTAATGATTTTGTACACTGTGGAATAGATTACAATCTAGAATAAAGGTTAATTCTCAGTATTCGACCACAAAAGAGTAGTAATACAGAAAATTGAAACCTTATTTTCATTTTTCTCACAAAAAAAACGTGCGAGTTCAAAATAACTAATTTACTCTATTTTGACTGATGTGTTGATATTTAGGGTCATTCTCATTTGACAAATAACTATCACAAAAATAAAATTCAGTCAACTCAAATATCCACTTTAGCCACATTATTGATTATATTATATAATATGCTTGCGCCACTATTTTCCTTAAAATTGATTGTGTTTAAAAAGATGATATCTTTTCAAATATCACCTTCTCATGGTTCTAATGGCATAAATGATCAAGAAATATGGCTGTAAAATTTTTAAGGAATGTAGGAAAAACAAGACAATTATTATTTTTTTCTATACAAACACATATTCCATTGATTGTTCCACACCCCATATACAGTTAAGGTAACAGCAAACGAATCTTAATTTCTAGTTTAAAGGGTACTGATATGGATGAGTAAATATAGGTAGTAGAAAACAGATACCTTCAAACTGCTGAAAGTAGGCTGAGAGGCCACTACAATTACAATATGATACAGGAATCAACACGCAGCACGTGTGTGACCAAAGGCTGACAGCCTGGAAAATGTTTTCCTTGGCAGCGTATCATACAAGCCCTAAAAGTTATTTTCTGTACCTTAGCAACTACAAAGAAAATTTTACGAATTTCTTGAAGCACAAATCCACAGGTTGTTTACAAATATTTCCGTAAGAGTGCTCCCAATTTAATACAGCAGACTCTTTTGACTATCCTGTATTAGGCAAGTGGTAAAACTCTACACTGTCTGCATTCAGCAAAAGCACAAATCTATGATTAAGGGGAACTGAACTCCATAATCTGGAGTTTATGCTTCTGACTTTCTTCATGTATAAAAGGAAAGAGAAAAAATTGTGTTTCTCTCCATTATTACAGATTCCTAATTAAGCTCAATTGGAAATGATCCTTTAGCAGAGAAAATATTTTTGTAAATCCCAGACCACCTCAACAGCACTCCTAATTAGTGATATCTTTGGGGAGTCAGCACACTGGCTGTCAGGCCAAATGCTCCTGAGTGGTAGCTGAGGTGAAGTAAAGCCAAACATTCAGCCAAACTGTGTTTACTGTAGTCTCCTACAGGGGGTCACGCCCTGCAGGAACAGGGGTTAAGCCTCAGACCCTGTCCTCAGAAAGCTCACGGTCTACTCGAAGCTTCACAAGGGAGCTGTGGAGAAGATGCTATGAGCCACAAAGATGCACGTGGCCAACTTCACAGGCAACGGAGGTCAGAAAAGACTTCCAAAAAGGAGAAGAAAGGAGAAAACACAGCCAAATTTTAAAGAACCAATAGTCATTCAGCACAAGGGCAAGAGGGCTCCCATGCTGAGGTGAGGGGCATTCCAAACAGAGCCAGTGGCTGGTATGAAGGCAGAAAAGAATGCTAAGGGACCCCTAACCATGCAGGAAAATCACCACTGAGGTAGCAAAATAAAAATGGAATGGTACGCTGATGTCAAAATCTACAGTGTTATGTTCTAGGCTAAGGAGGATGGACTATATCCCCTGGAAAATGCTGAACTCCTACAGACTTTGAAGCTCTTAGGGCATGTGAAAGATGGCATGAGCAAGGGGCAGGAAGGCCATCCCCAAAGCCTGCTGCTGTTGTGAAAAGACAGTAGCGATGGAACTGTACGGTAGTTTTGGGGTAGCCATACATGTAAAATAAAGCAGCCAAACCAGAGGCTTAATAATCAACTAGATGCAGGGGTGGGAAAAGGTGAGGGAGGGGTAAGTGCAGACAGTCAAATGAACAAGCTTCCACCCACTCTATCTGAAGTGCAAAGACTTGGGTTTCAAAAGCCCTTTTCATTTCAGGGCCTTAGTTTTACAGTCCCTCTCAGCAGCCTCCCACAGGGGACATCTCATTTTATATTACAGTAAATAATTGATCTGTTTCTGCATGGGAACTAATCTTGCAGGACTGTTCTGGATAACAGGAGGGAAGGTGGGGCACACACAGACTTCTGCTAAAAAGCTTTCATTGGTAGCAGTAGGGTGTGTGAATGCTTAATTCTTTCTCTGCCTCCTTTAGAACACATTTTTAAAAATCTACTGTTCTTGGGCTGGTCATACATTTTGTCTGATTCTAAATTTACTGCATAATAAAAGTGCAAATACCTGCCACACCTAATTCACAGGGTTGCTGAGACGAGCAAAAAGAAAATCTGTGTGAAAGTTCTCTGCGAACTTTAAAGTCCTATTATAAATGTAAGGCATTATTATTGATATTGCTTCATTCTTCCAGCAATAGCCTCACTAAGATGAAGAGATGACTAAAACCTTACAGAGCTCTCAGCAAAGAGTAATGAAAAGTAGTTTAAGTTCATTACAGATGCTGGATATTAGACCTTTGTTGGATGCATAGCTTGCAAAAATTTTCTCCCATTCTGTAGGTTGTCCGTTTACTCTGTTGATAGCTTCTTTTGCTGTGCAGAAGCTCTTTAGTTTAATTAGATCCCAGTTGTCAATTTTTGTTTTTGTTGTAATTGCTTCTGGAACTTAAACAAATTTACAAGTAAAAAGCAAACAACCCCATTAAAAAGTGGGCAAAGGACATGAACAGACACTTTTCAAAAGAAAACACACATGCGGCCAACAATCATATGAAAAAAAAGCTCAACATCACTGATCATTAGAGAAATGCAAATCAAAACCACAATGAGATACTATCTCACATCAGTCAGAATGGCTACGACTAAAGCGTCAAAAAAAATAGATGCTAGTGAGGTTATGAAGAAAAATTAACACTTCTACACTGTTGGTGGGAGTGTAAAATAGTACAGCCATTGTGGAAGACAATTTCTCAAAGGCCAAAAGACAGAAATACCACTGGACCCAGCTATTTTTTCATTACTTGGTATATGCCCAAAGGAATATAAACCATTCTGTTATGAAGACACATGCACACATACGTTCATTGCAGCACTATCCACGATAGCAAAGACATGGAATCAACCTAAATGCCCATCAATCATAGACTGGATAAAGAAAACATGGTACATATAGACCATGGAATACTATGCAGCCACAAAAAAAGAATGAGATCATGTCTTTTTCAGGGACATGAATGGAGCTGGAGGCCATTATCCCTAGCAAGCTAATGCAGGAACAGAAAATCAAATAAGTTACATTTAGCTCCCACTTATAAGTGGAGCTAAAAGATGAGAACACATGGACACGTAGAGGAGAACAACTCACACTGGAGCCTTTTGGAGGGTGGAGGATGAGAGGAGGGAGAGGATCAGGAAAAACAACTAATGAGTACAAGGCTTAAACCTGGGTGATGAAATAATCTGTACAACAAACCCCCAAGACACAAGTTTACCTATGTAACAAAACTGCACTTGTAACCCTGAAGTTAAAATAAAAGTTTTTTAAAAAGGGGATAGAGAGGGAAGTTAGGCATGCAACTGGGAAGCTGAAAAAAGCCAAGAAAAGAAAAGAAAAGTCTCAGATGAAACCTGAACACACACCAAGAGTGCCCAGTTAATGACAAGGTGTTCACCCCTTTTGGTTTAAGATGCCACAGTGTGTCTTTGTATAAACTTCTCAAATTCCTTGGAACAAATACAGTAAGAAGAGGATTAAATCTTCATCACCATGTCACATCTTTTTAGAAATGCAGATGCCATCACTAACATCAGTAACGGCGGAGCCTTTGACAAGCCTACTTTTTTTCAGTGTGCAGGATCACAGCTACTTCAGAGCAACCCGGTCTCACCTGCCCTCCTCAACCTGCTTCTAAACTCTCTAGTATTCCTTGATCTGTAGAGGTGTAATACTGTTAAGAAAAATGTTTTATGGAGTCCGATCAGAAACAGACTCAGTGTCATTTTTTAATTCTAACAACAATCTCTTCAGCATTTCAAGACTCAAGGAATAAAAAAAGGAAAGGTTTATCTCATAGAGCGAGCATCAACAGCACAAATAAAAGGAAGTTATTTTTGTTTAATTCTTTTAAAAGCTTAACCTTAAGACCTGAGGCCAACAATTTTGCAGAATTACAAAAGTTCAGGAAATGTTAGTAATCCAACCAGACATATGTTCAGTCAGACAATATTATAAGAACAATGGCTTAGAATTACAACTTTTATTTATTTATTTTTTGAACAGTTGTGGAAGGAAATTAAGCCACTCAGAAGTGTTCATTTTAAACTGATAGCATTGGTGGCATTTTAGCCTGCTTACTTACAAATGCTAGCAGAGGGAAGAAATACGAAAGCCATTCAAACGGTATGGAGCACGTAACCCACAGCACGTTAACACTGTGAGTCAAAGAGCCAACCTTCGCACATGATTCCGTGGAAATGTGGCAGGAAACCAGTCTAAACCTCCACTTACAACACCTGTCTAAATAGTTTTAAAATATTTTGCTTTGTACCTGTGAAGGTACTTTCTACAATATTTGTATCTGAGGCTACTCCTGAACCCTAGAAACTGACTTTAGGACTCTATTCAGGGCTATCATATGTAAAGTTCAAGTTATGTCTTGGCCAGCAGTATCATCTGGCAATGGTGGAAAGAAAATTTGGTTTTTCATTTCTCCTTCCTCCTAAAGATGTCTTAAGATTTAAATGATGCAAGTGCCTGTCACAAGGCAGGCATTCAACAAATGGCTCTTTCATGGTAGCCTGTAAAAAACACCTCATAACCATAGGGAACATGGTTACCAAGGGCTTTATTCTCCCCACGTGGAGAAAGTTGGGGTGGGGAAAGCCTCGGGGACTTTTATTTCTTTCTTTTTGACTTAAAGTGGACCCAGGAGAGTTCAATGAAGACAATAGTCTCTGAGACAGAAAAGTAAGCTAGAACCTTCCCAATGATAAAATGGAAATGGTTAAAAAAAAAAACCCCCTCTCCTTAGGATAAGGGGCAGGCAGACAAGGAGCCACTAGCCACTAGAAAATAGAATTCAGGTCAGGCACAGTGGTTCACGTCTGTAATCCCAGCATTCTGGGAGGCTGATACGGAGGGATTGCTTGAAGCCAAGAGTTCAAGACCAGCCTGGGTGACAAATTGAGACCCTGTCTCTACGACAAAATTGTTTTTTAAATCAGCTCGGTGCAATGGTGCATGCCTGTAGTCCCAGCTACTTGGGAGGCTGAGACAAGAGGATCACTTGAGCCTAGGAGTTCAAGGCTGCAATGAGCTATGATCACACCACTGCACTCCAGCCTGGAGGACAAAGCAAGAACTTGTCTCTTACAAACTACAAACTTTAAAAATTAAAAATAATAGAATTCAGAGTTGATGCAAGGAGAGGAATGCATTCATTAGCTAAAAATACAACTCTGAGTTGTTTCTGTTTTTCAGTTTCTCTAAGAAATGCATCCTGAAATACAGTGTTTGTATAAAACTCTTTTATTTTTAGAAGTTTTAAAAAGGAATGTGTTTTAAGAGCACAAATTTCAAACCAAACATCTATCCCCCCACCTGCCTTGCCTAAGGCAACTGTAAAGAGAGGATCTGAGAAGGAAAAATGCCCTCTAGAATGCTATGAAGGCTCAGGGAAATGTATTGCATGTGTTAGCAAACATGAAAATTAATCACAACACATGGGTTAGCAACCATGAGGATTGCAATGTAACTTCCTCTAGCTGAAAGTCAATTATTGCACTATGAAAAAGGAAGAGAAATGGCATTTTGTCATTACAGACTTGTAGACTGATACAATGCTAGCACTCAAAGAAGCCTCAGATAAAATCCTATCTTTCCCTTCTTTGAAGCAAAGAAGCAAAAATTCAAAAAGTGAGTTCTGTAGATCCTTCAGGATAGTATTTCTAGATTAGAATATTATAAATATGAACAAGTTCAACCACACATAGGATGCTTGAATGCCCTGACAAGTGACTACCTGACCTCTTAGTGGTAGGGACACCAATGCCACGCTTGGTGTGTTCAATACAGTTTACTACCATGGAGCGCTTTGTAAACTATAAACAGCACTACACATTGACAATAAAGATCACTGGATCTTCATAAGACCCTCAAGAGTCAGCCAGGGTTATTTTCTCCATATTACAGAGAAGGACACTGAGACTTTTCTTCATGAGGAATTGACCTGAAATATGAACCAAGATCCTCTGAATCCAATGCAGTGTGCTATAGCCACACAGAGATGCCATTGGGAGCAGGTTGTCATGTTGAGGCAAAATCTGTCTCTGTTTAAATGCTGTTTGTAAGTATACATGTATACCTCAAGGCCATTTAGAACAAATCTAATCTGGCTTCTACTTAACAGCCCTAAATATCTTCAGACAGCATCCTTCTGACTTCTCTACCCCAACTTTGATTTGATCATCATGGCAAGATCTCCTCAAAAAGTTAGCATTTTTATTACTAAATACTAAGTGCCTCTTTCCTATATTAGATGTGATTTTAGTCAATTAAAGACTGAATTTTTAAAGCATCTATTATTTTACAAATACAGATGGTAAGAAAACCACTGGTCACCCAGGCATGGTGGTTCACGCCTGTAATCCCAGCACTTTGGAAGGCTGAGGTCAGGAGCTCAAGACCAGCCTGACCAACATGGCAAAACCCTGTCTCTACCAAAAACACAAAAATTAGCCAGGCGCGGTGGCATGTGCCTATAATCCCAGCTACTCAGGAAGCTGAGGCAGGAGAATCATTTGAAACCAGGAGGCAGAGGTTGCAGTGAGCCAAGATCGTGCCACTGCACTCCAGCCTAGGTGACAAAGCAAGACTCTACTGAAAAAAAAAAAAGAAAAGAAAAGAAAAAAGAAAACCACTGGCCAGAGAGTAAAATATGAATATGCCTCAGTTCTCATCCCTACCACAGTCTTGCAACATAACACAACCTCCAGAAAAATATTATCAAGATACATATACATATGTGCCACAGTTATGATACTTAAAAAGAAACTACGGATTGGTTTTCAATGGGAAACATATTACGTGTATATATAATTAAATAAATGCTAAAACATAAATAAAATATTATGAAATCTTAGTCTCAAAGAGATTAATTGCCTGATTCATACACTAATAGGTAAACACTCAAGAACAAATGAAGCTTTATCTTTTGCCTCATTTGGAGTGGGGAGGAAAAGTAAAATTCAAATTCACTAACGCTAATTGATATTCGTGTCATGGTTTGAATTTCAGCATTGATTGAGCAAGCCACTACACTAGATGTAAGTGAAATCAGCTAACAGAAAATCATCATGTATAATTTTTCAATCATTTTTCCCATTCTCAATGTGCCACGTTAACACTGAGAATCAAAAAATGTAATAAGCTGACTGATTCAGAAATCAAATGCAAGCCTCTAAATTTCATTGCATAAGTGTCAGATCTGAAAGAAAAGGAAGTTATTTTATATATATATATGTTTCTACACACATATATGCAGATAAGATACATACATATATAACATTTATAGATGCATAACATATTTTATGTATGTTTACATATGAGTATGTACTTCCATAGCGCCTCTTTTTACATCAGGTTTTGTCACATACATTATCTGATTTAATTCTTTCACCAGCACTTTGAAGTAAGTATTAGTTCTATAAATGAGGAAAGAGAAACTCAGAATGTTTTAGAGCTCTAACCTAAAATTTCAAAACTAGTTTTCAAATTTAGTCCACATCAACCTGCCTCCAAAGCCCATCTTCATAATTTAATAGAAGATGCTTTATATTTATCAAGTTAAAACTTTTAACAAATACATTGAGGTACATTCACTGAAATTAAAACACATAATTTGACAGCCCACGTTCTCTGGTTTCAAATTCCCAGATTCCTTGCTGAAATACTCCTACAAGGGCCCAAAAATGTGTTAGAAGAGCCAATCTGAACACCTGTAACTATAAATACGACAGAAGAGCACAGCAGCAAGCCAGAAACACTTGGGCAGAGAAGTTCATGGCTTCAAGCCCTCCACTCAGAAAGCAATAATTTTCTAATAGGTGAACAATTGAACTATTAATACAGGTAAATTATAGTGGTAAGCTTGCCGTTTTAAACCAACTTTAGCATGACTGTAACAACTCCTGTCTTAAACTTAAAAAAAAAAAAAAAAGTCTAACACAGGGTATTTTATGTCAAGTCACAGTTATGTAATATCAATATTTAGAGTAAAGAACTGCTTGCTGTTCACTGTCCTGGTACTGAATTAATTGCTGTTCTCATATGGGTGACCTAAAACAAAATCAGTTTGTTACGCTAGTTCCTCCGGGAGCAGAGATTTATTCATAATAACAAAAAGATAATGGAGTCTTATTCATCATTATTATTATATATTTATGCTCCAATAAGACTAGCTTTCTTTTGATTATGATTACTACCAAAAAGCACCTACAGATAATTTAGGAGTCAATGGAGAACTCCAGAGCAAAGTTTAGCAAAGTATAATTGTGTAATTGTGCAAGCCAGGCTTTTTTTTTTTTTTTTTTTTAAGATGGAGTTTCGCTCTTGTTGACCAAGCCAGAATGCAATGCCGTGATCTCGGCTCACCACAACCTCCACCTCCTGAGTTCAAACGATTCTCCTGCCTCAGCCTCCTGAGAAGCTGGGATTACAGGCACACGTCACCACACCCAGCTAATTTTTTGTATTTTTAGTAGAAATGGGGTTTCACCATGTTAGCCAGGCTGGTGTCGAACTCCTGACCTCAGCTGATCCACCCACCTCAGCCTCCCAAAGTGCTGGCATTACAGGTGTGAGCCACTGCGCCTGGCCTAGCCAGGCTTGAAATCAATGTATTTGGTCTCAACCAGCTTTCCGAATGGAATGGAACAGGAAGAGAAAGGGAAGGGGAAGGGAAGGACAAGGGAAACAAATGGGAAGGAAAAGAGTAAGGGTAGGGGAAGCGTAGGGAAGGGGACAGGGAAGGAGAAGAGAAGAGAGGGAAAAGGGGAAACGAGGGGGAAGGGAGGAGAAGACGAGGGAAGCAGAGGATATTGCAAAGTAGCAAGTATTCTTTCAAGAAACTTTTGTTTCTGGTTGTGTGTGGGTTTGTGCATGTGCACACACACGTAGGCACACGTGGGATTACAATGTATAATGTATTTCTTACTGAGAGTTGCAACTAAAAGTATTCAAAAGCCACACTTCTAGAGGTCTGCACATGTGTACAGGTTAGGGTTAAATGAACTTCAAATTTATATAAACATATCCTGTGGTCAAGAGGAAAGGAAACTGAGACCAGGAAACTTTCCTTTGCTCTATGAATGACTTCTGAAATACACAAAAACTATATTTTTAAATTAACTGCCCTGTCAAATTTGTATATAGACAATTACAATGGAATGGGAAGATGCCCTTTTAAAAATGTCTTCCTCTTTTTAGCCCCACGCTGGTTGGCCTCTACCTTTACTATAGCACCCATCTATCAGATAGTACTTCCTATTAGATAACATATTTATATGTGACTCTATATTCAGCACCTATTAGCTACTATATGGAAGATGCTCCAAATCTGTTTGCAAAAGAAAGTTCCTGCCAAGTTACCTGAGAAACAATCATTAGATATCTATTCTTTCTGCTCTGAAGGGTTTTACCATCTTTTTGGGGGGTGGGAGGAGTTCTCCTATTAAAATACAAACACCTGAGAAGGGAACACCCTAAGATCTTGGTTCTCAGTTGACTCCTGCTGCCTGAGAGCTTCATGAGGGTGAGGTGATTCGTACTGAGCATCTGGGAAAGGCACCTTTTAGATTACCAACGACTGGGAAAAATACACAGGAAAGCTGTTCGTCAAATTTGCAGATGATGCAGAGTGAAGAGGAGTAGCTAATTAGGCACATTAAAATCTAGATTTTTTTTTTAAATCCAAACATCAATGCAATGAACTTTATACAAACATAAATATAAGGTCAGAAAAAAGTCAACTACTTTGGTACATGACAGAGAGGAGCACAAGGCTATTTATTAGCCAATAATATTTTAAAAATTGAAAATAGCCTAGACCTTAGGCTTGAGTTCAACTTAACATAATTAGAATGCTGTACAGCCCTGTGTGCCCAGGACAATTCTGGTTTATGCCTGTTGCCTGAGCTTAATTATTAGCCATGTCCCCCCTTCACTCTCAAGAATGTCCTGCTTTGGGTGATAAGTATATTATCACTCCAAACATAAGTAAGTGAATACTGTGCTGAACCAGCGGAAAAGCTGATGCCGCCATTTTAGGCTGATTCATAGAAGAATGATTCCTCGAGTAGAGGAAGAAGGAACACATCCATATTGGGTCCAGTTCTACAGGAGCCACATTTTAAGCAGGATCCTAACAAATTAGCCAGTATCCAAAGTTCAGCAAGGGGGAAAGCAAGCAAAATACACAAGTCATGTTATTTGAACAACGACAGTTCAAACTGGGAAATGCTGACTAACAGAGAGAAAACAAAGAGTTGGTATAATCCCACTTTGTGTAGCTAAACTTCTACATGTAAACGAGGGAGGAAAGTTTTTCCCTATATTGATCCAGGATCAAAGAAAATTTTCGTTCCATGCAAGGGGAAACTTGCCAGCAACTGGAAAAAATCCAAAAAACACAAATTACTCAGAGGCAAGTAAACTTGTACTCATCATGTTGAGGCAGAGGCAGATGAGAAACAGTGCAGCAGGAATCTTGCCTTGGGGAGGTCTTTCCCAAATACTATCTTCTATTTTTCTTTTTTTTAATTTTCTTTTCTTTTTTTTTTTTTTTTAATACAGAGGCTCGCTGTGTCGCCCAGGCTGGAGGACGGCGCTATCTTAACTCACTGCAACCTCCACCTTCCAGGTTCAAGCGATACTCCTGCCTCAGCCTCCAGAGTAGCTGGGATTACAGGCATGCCCTACCACGCCCAGCTAATTTTTGTATTTTCAGTAGAGATGGGTTTCGCCATATTGGTCAGGCTGGTCTCGAACTCCTTACCTCGTGATCTGCCTGCCTCAGCCTCCCAAAGTGCTGGGATTACAGACATAAGCCACTGCGCCCGGCCTACCTTCTATTTTTCAATGGGAACAGTGGTAGAGGTGACTGGCAAAAAGGGAAGGAGTTCATGTTCTGCATTTACATAAATAGTTCAGACACCTCACCTGCCTCAGCTGTATTTATAAAACCGTAGTTGGTTTGGCATCTCGGTATTACAGAAACCAGGAAATTTCAGCCCCCAGACCCCATAATCTTCTACTACTAAATATCTGTCAGTGCTACATTAAAATGCTCAAAGTTAAAGCACTATGTAAATATGTATTATTATTACTTTCAACTTTACATTCCACATGAACAAATACAGTTGTGTTTATATTTTGCAGTTTCAGAAGCATGATGCTTGCTGTGGTATTTTGTCACTTAAGTTTTTAGTTTGGTAAAATACTCCCAGATTAAAAGAAGATGAACAGAGAGTCAAAGGTGGAAGGAATAATAACCAAGAAACACCCCTTCCCCACAACACAGACACACACACACACACACTACACAAATAGCAGCTATAATACTGATGGAGCACTCTATGCCAAGCACAATGATAAAAGCTTTACACAGATTCTTTAATCTCTGTAGAAAACTTTGAGACCAGTATTACTATTGTTCCCATGTTACAGATCACGGAACTGGACATTTTAAAGGTTAGGTTCTGCCCAGGGTCACGGAGGTAGGATTCAAACCCAAACAACTAACTTCAGAGTCTGTTCTTTCATGCACTAAAGATAGAAAGGACATAACCCAGCTATTTTGTATGTTTGGAAAGTAGAACAGTAAAATATTAAAGAATTGGGATGTGCGAAGAAAGGTAGGACTTCCAGAAAGTGGCCTGGATGTGAGAAGTGGGGAACCCAGAGACGAGATAACAGAGTAGAGAGGAGACAACATGGCGGACAGGCCATAGGAAATGAAAGCAATGGTGCTGGTGTGTTCTTCTCTTGGCATTTTTTTGTCTCCTCCTTTTCTACCTATTCTTTTATTCTCCATAACTGTAAACTTGTTTGTTGTTCTCTTCGTGTATTTTTTAGCTTCTCTCTCTCATTACATCTCTTTTTGTCGGTTTTTGGGAAGGGGGTTATTCTTGTTTTTTCTTTTTACCAACAAGAATGAGCTTGGGTCTCTTTGTAGTTTTATCCCCTTCTCTTTTCTTCATTTTCTTCTTCATTTTCTTCCTTTTACATTCTCTTATTTCACTCTATTCCCAATATTTCTTTTATCTCTTCTCCAAACTTTTTCTTTTCTTTCTCTCCCTTACGTGATTATAAAATTATTCTTTAAAAATGGACCATATCCTTTGGATAAGATTAGGTCTTTTCTATTTCAAATAAAAACTTAGATGAGTTGAAAATTTTCTTATCAAAACTCAACCTGAAAGTAAGTTGCAAAAACAAGCACATTTCTAACAGAAGAATTGGATCCAGAATACAGAAAGTGCTTTTACAACTCAAGAAAAGAAGACATACAATCCAATAAGATTTAAACAGATGTTTCACAAAAAAAGGGAAGGCTAACAAGTACATAAAAATACGCCCAATACCACTGATCATTAGAGAAATGCAAACTATGACCACAATTAGATACCACTACAAAACCACTAGAATGGCTACAGTTAAAAAGAATGACAATGTCATGTGTTATGAGGATGTGGAGCAACTGGAATTCTCATACATTGGTGGTATGAACACAAAATGGTTCCCTACTTTGGAGAACATTTTGGTAGTTTCTTGAAAAGTTAAAAGATACTTATTATATGATCCAGTAATCCCATTCCAAGGCATCTACCCAAGAGAATTAGAACCTATGTCCACACAAAGCATTGTATCCAAATGTCCACTTACATTATTCACAGTTTCCCAAAAATGGGGGAAAACAAACCAAATGTCCAACTCCAAATGTAGTGCTATATCCATACAATGGAATACTACTACCAAAAACAAAGGAACAAATACTGACACATGCAGTACTGATCCTGAACATGGATGAATCTCAAAAACATCTTATTAAGTGAAAGAAGCCAGATATAAAAGACTATATACCACATGAGGCCATTTACATGAATTCTAGAAAAGGCAAAACTATAGCATCCAAAAGAAGGTCAAGGGTTACCTGAAAGTGGGGTGGAACCAAGGATTGACTGCAAAAGGACAAAAAAGAACTTTTTGAGGTGATGGAAGTGATTTAAGTATTGGCTTCACAGCTGTATACATTTAACAAAACTCATTAAGCTGAATATTTAAAAGGAGTACGTTTTATGGTATATTAGTTACTATTCAATCGAGTTGAAAATAAAATTACTACAGTTGTATATAGTCCTCAATTGTTCTCTTTTCTATGGATCAATTGTTTCTCATAAATATTTTTAAGGAAAAAGATAAACTTTAAAGACATAATAAGGATTTTTTTTTAATAGTTGTTGTGGTTTGGTTTGCTTGGTATGTGGGAAGAGGAACACTGGGTTGACTTCTTTGCTAAATCACAGGATCTAGCTTGACTTCCCCGCACATGGCAGCTCTCAAAATCATTTGGTGATTGACTGATAAGGCACACCCAGGGGTTCAGCAGGTACATCTAATTTAATCTAGTGAGATACATTTTTCTCAACACAGCACACAATAAAATTAAGGTTTAATCCACAATTTAATTTCAATTTAATTTCAATTTGGAATAGCCTGGAATACCTTGTCATATCTGAAAGAGAGGAAGAGACTATTGAGTCATGCCAAAAATACCTCAGAGTCCCAAATAACAAAATTGAGACTACTGAGCGTTGAGATGAATGGCCACATTGGATTAAAACACACCAAATACGTTAAAATCCATGAGTTCATAATTATTTTTAAAAACACATATTAGTCATCTTTGGAGGTTAGAGTACCAACTCATTCTAAAAACTGGAAGATAAAGGGAAAGAAAGAAAAGAGGAAGGTAGATCAACATAAACACTGAAGGACGTCTGCAATACGTCACATAGTAGAAAAAGTAAGCTTCTCTCCACCGTATAAGGTGATCCCAATGTTATAAAAACAAACAAATCTACACAATGCTTTTATAGACTTCAATAAAAACTCAAGGAAGATAAACTATTTACCGCGGTTACCCTTAAGATACGGAAATGGATGCTGTGGAGGAGGAGAAAAGATTTTCACTTTGTATGTTTTATTACTTTTGTGAAAATTTTAAAGCAATAAATTTCTAGACAAAACTTTTTTGTTTTCCCAGGGGAAAAAAAAATCTAACTTATTATGGACTATATGTTAAAGCCTTGTAGTGATGCTGCACTGCCTACTGGATGAAGCCCAAATTTGTTCTTAGAGTAAAAAGTATAAAATAAAAATTGCAAAAGATGTAAATAAGAAGAGCTTACTCTAATGTTGCTGTTTCTCTTTCTGTCTTAGGAGAAATGGACCAGAGAATGAGAATGGGCCATTATGATTCCACTTCTGCTACCACTGTCATCAAATTATTTTAAATACCAACATTTAGAAAATATCTATTTAATTTTCTACTTTACTTAGTCCACACCTGCTCTTTTCCAAGGAACTCTGCAATTGAGTGGCACCCAATTATTCATCCATTAAACATGTGAGACAGGAAACTCAGGCTGAGGAGGGGAGGCTCCCATTGACGGGGAGAGCTTGGGGTGAGCACATCCCACTCTGATGCCAGCTGTCCCTGAGGCAGAGGCGGTGCCTTCCAGGCCTGGGAGGGCCCAGCTCAATGGCAGTGTATTCATTTTAATCTCTAGTTAAGAAGTTTAACAGGAGTAGCAAAGGATATAATTAGAAACGTTCTCAACTGCTAGCAGAACTGAAAAGAATGAGGATTCCGTAACAATTAAAATTACTTTTCTAAGTGCTGATAATTCTCACCTCCTTTGCCAGCTGGGTACAAGTCAGGACCTCTGTTTCAGTCAGTTTTATACACAATTATACACATGTTTTATACACAGATGTTTTATATACATCTCTGGAAATACAGTCCTTCCATGTGCCCATGTCAGCTGACACAGGGGAAGTTTTATTTGGAAAAAAAAAAAAAATTTTATTTGGAAAAAAAAAAATTACAAAGTAGAAAAGAAGGATTCTTAATGTGGGAACCACAAGCCTACAGTGGATGGGATTCATGGAGGTCAACAAATTCCGTGAACGTGTAAGAAAAACTCTGTGAGTGTGTATGTGCATTCACAGATCCATTATGGGAGGACGCATAGCTGTTATCAGATTCTGAGAGGGATCTAGGCCCCTCAGAAACCCATAGTAATCACACCTGAAAGGGAGTGTGCCATTATAAATCATCGTAGGCTCTCGAGCCAGTAACTATACAAACACAGTCAGTTGCAAGCAGGCATGAGTTAAACTCTCCTTTGTTAAACAATGGAAGAGGAAATACATCAGGACGGAGAGGGTTCCTAAAAGATGCTTTAGAGAAGTAGAAAGAAGATAAGTCAGTCCTAAATGTGGGCCCAGGCAGCGAAGGGAGGTTCCTGGACCAGGTCTACAGGAAGCACATTTTCTCTGCAAGGGAGTGCCCACACCAACATGAACAAGCATGACAGAACACTGTGAGAGGACAGATAAAGAAAAAGATGAATGAGCCAGCAATTCCATGGCCAAGTATTTACCAAAGAGAAATGAGTGCGTTTGCCCACCAACAGACATGCGAAACATGTCACAGGATTCATCACAGCCCACTGATTGGATAAGCGATAAATAAATAGTAGTATGGTCACAGAATGGAATTGTAGAAAGTAACAAGAAAGAATGAACTGCTACATGTAATAACATTAAAGAATTACATAGATGTCATGTTGAACAAAGAAACAGCCATAAGAGTGTATGACGGAAAACCTGTCCATGTCCGCACAAAACCTAATGTTAGGAGCAGCATTATTCATAACAGTCAAAAAGAGAAAAACCTAAATGTCCATTTACTGATAGATGGACACCCAAAATACAATATATCCACATCTTGGAATATTATCCAGCCTTAAAAAGGAATGATGTGGCCAGGTGCAATGGCTCATACCTGTAATTCCAGCACTTTGGGAGGCTGAGGCAGGTGGATCGCCTGAGGTCAGGAGTTTGAGAACAGCCTGGCCAACATGGTGAAACCCCATCTCTACTAAAAATACAAAAATTAGCCGGGAGTGGTGGCAGGCGCCTGTAATCTCAGCTACTCAGGAGGCTGAGGCAGGGGAATCCCTTGAATCCAGAAGCAGAGGTTGCAGTGAGCCAAGATCACACCACTGCACTCCAGCCTGGGTGACAGAGCAAGACTCCATCTTGGAGAAAAAAAAAAAGGAATGATGTACTGATTCATGCTAAAACACGGACAAACTTTGAAAACATTATCTAAATGAAAGAAGCCAGTCACAAAAGGCCACAAAAGGTATGGTTCCATTTACATAAAATGTTCAGAATAGGCAAATGTATACAGATGGAAAGGAGCTTCGCTGGGAGGAGGGGGAAACGGAGTGACTGCTAATGGCTATATCTTTTGGGGGTGATGAAAAAGTTATAGAATAGAAAGTGACAAGTGTTGCACAAACTTGTGAATACACTAAAAACTACTGAATTGTACACTTTAAAAGATAAATTTTATGATATATAAATTATGTCAATAAAACCAATTAAAGAAATGATAGGTGTAGTATGGTTTCATTCATATGAAATTTGAAAACAGACAAAAACAATCTATAGTGTGAGGGTAAAAACAATGTTACCTTTGGCAGAGGAACCTCGGCAGGGTATAAATGTTTTATATCATGATCTAGGTGATGCTTACATAAATATTTATATTTATATTTTATATATGTATATATGTTTGTATATACATAAACACATATAAAAATGTATCAAACTTACATTAATACACTTAAGCTTACACTTAAGGTTTATGTGTTTTATTGAATGTTAAGTATTTCAGCAGATATTTTAGAGAAAAATATTTTTTCCATAGCATTGTGATGAGGATCAATGCATTATTAGATGTAAACCCCTAGAACCATGTTTAGAACATATAATACACTCAGTGAAGCAATTTTAGTAATTTAGCAATCTTAGTAATTTTAGGAATCTTACTAGTTGCCTATATTAAACACCTCATGTCCAGGCCAGGTGCAGTGGCTCATGCCTGTAATCCCAGCACTTTGGGAGGCTGAGGTAGGGGGAAATCATACCTGAGGTCGGGAGTTCGAGACCAGCCTGACCAACACGGAGAAACCCCGTCTCTACTGAAAATACAAAATTAGCCGGGCATGGTGGCACATGCCTGTAGTCCCAGCTACTCGGGAGGCTGAGGCAGGAGAATCACTTGAACCTAGGAGATGAGCCAAGATTGCGCCATTGCACTGCAGCCTGGGCAACAAGAGCAAAACTCCATCTCAAAAACAAACAAAAAACAAAAAGAAAAAAAAAACAGAAACAAAAACAACAACAACAACAACAAAAAAAACCTCATGTCCAAAACAATGAAACTTCTATAGGTTCTACCTTTAAAATAGATCTAGCAACTGATTTCTTACCAACTCATGATCCTAATCTAAATCACCATAATTTCTCTCCTGGCTGCAGCAACAGCCTACTAACAAGTCTCTGCTTCTGCCCCTGCCCGACTGTGGATTCTTCATGCAGCAAGCACTGTAAGCCTGTTAAACGGAAGTCAGGGCCCATCAGCCTCTGCTCAAAACCCTTCAATGGCTCCACCTTACTCAAAGCAAAAGCCAAAGGCCTCCCTGTGGCCTACAGGGCCCTATATGAGCTGCTCTCTGGCTCTGCCACTCCTAATGACCGGCCTGACCTCCCCACCACTACCTGGCCACTCACTGGCTCCACCCCAGCCACACCATCCTATTTGCCATTACTGGAACTTATCTAGGACATCTCCACTTCAGGGACTTTGCCCTGGACACTCTCTCCAGCTCTGCCTGTTCCCCAAGATTTCTGCACAGGCCACTTTGCCCCTACTCAGGCCTCCACTCAAGTATCAGTGAGGACTGCCCTGGTACTGCAAAAACAGCAACGCTTCCCAAGCTAGCACTCTTGGTCACCTTGCTTTATTTCTCTACATAGCATGTCACCATCTGATAAATGCCTAGCACTTAGTAGGTGCTCAATGAATGTTTCCTGAAGGAACACAGACATGAATATATGAATAAAAGGAACAAACATTAGTTATATTAATTCCTGAATATGGAATGAAATCCCAAAGCCTTTGGTACAATTTGAATTTTTATCACAAACGTGGATTGTTTTGGATCACAGACAGGAAGTAGAGAACACAGTCATAGCAGCCTATAATTTCACTGGATTCTATTCATGATCTGCCTAAAAAGAACAACAAAAACCCATAAAGCAAAAGGAAATATACTCTCTTTTCTTGTTTGCCTCATCAAATACATAGCCTTATAAAGAAAGAGGTTACTGTGAGCTTTTAAAAGGAAAATGCGAGTATGGAGGACAACAATTTTGCAGGCAAACTGTTAGGCACGTACAGATTGTCAGAAGTTTTCTGTTAAAAGTTAGGCAAACGATGGTAGGTGCAACCTTTTTCAGATAAAATGTTTTGCAAAAATGAGAAATATTTCCCAGGTAGCAGCATTATAAGTGTTCTCAGGGTCATCCTGCCCACAGATTAGCAATGGCTTTGCCAGAACCGGCTTTGATGTTATCCAGGAATGACGAACAACAGACCTCCTGTGCTCCTTGCCCGCTAGATGAAAACATGAGAACATAAAGAAGCCCTGGCGCTTCTTTCCTTTTATCCTTGAACAAACACAGATATACAGCAGATGTGACCTCACTAAATATGAGCTGGTTCAACTGATGCTCAGTTTCAATTGCACTTCTAATGATTGCACATGGTGATGTTCTCACTCTGTAGGACTGAATCCAGGCAAAAGACAAAAGCAACCCTCTGCACCACAGACATAAAAGTTTATTTGAGGCATAAGTTCTGAATACTCTAACAATCCGATTACAGCATTATTTTTCTATAGCCCAAACTGCAAAGTTGAACTATCTGCCTGTTAGGACAATTGCTACCAAGACAGCTGACTTTCATTGTCTGAGGAAGCACGCTTGAACTCCTTCCCAGAATCACAGCCTCAAGAAAGGAGAAGAAATTCCCTAACAAATTCATCACTTACCAAAGGCATAGAAGTCTATAGGGGAATCACAATTTAATGAAGCAAAAATCAGAAAATACTTGGTTTCAAAGAGAGAGAGAGAGATGTAGTTATAATGTGTTTTTTGTGGAACACGATTATCAAAAAGCATTGACATGGCTCCACCTAACACAAAGAGGATGACACCAGAATGGTTTCTCACTCATAACTCCAATTTTAGTCCCATGATTGAGCACACTGGCATAATAAATATTCAGTAAATGCCAATTTAATCGAAATTTAATGAGATTTAAAACTGAAACCTCATTTTTCCAAGAAGTCTTCCCTGATTATATTAGCTCACAAGAAACCCACTTCTCAGACTCCTGTAATACTATCCAACGATTACAAACTATTCTTGTTCTTTAATGATTTTTTGTATAGATCCTTATCTCCTCACCTAGACTGTGAATCCCTCAAATTCAAAGACTACACACTAAATTTCTTCTGAATTACGCAGAAGAATAGAGGTTGGAGGACACAGAGTAGGATAAATATGAAACATCTGACCCCATTCATCCCACATGAGCACAAATAGCTGTGTATTCCTACAACACACACACACACAAATGTTCCTGCATGCCTCTTCACGAGCTGCTTCTTTGAAGACCTAATAAAATATGCATGCAAATGGAGGGAACCTGGAGAATGAGCCCATTCTGGTTTGCCCCATGTCCCACATTCACTGAGCTTAGAGAAGACAGAGCTAGTGTTTGCTGTGGTACTCAGGAAGCCCGGGACGTGAGTTTGAATAGAAAATGAGCAGAAACAACCTGACAATTTGCCACTCTAAAACATGTAAACTTTCCCTAGCTGCGGCTTGGTCCTAACAGAGTGTGTCCTGCCTCTTAGCGATCTGGTGTCATGACTCATGTCTTTCTCAAAGGAATCTGTGGGGGGTTTCCTCCATAGACTCCTACCACCTCTGGCTTGTTGAGAGCATCACAAACTTAGTGTCGCAGTGCTGTTATCTTCTTTATTACTGATGCACACATGTGCCATTTGTGACTAATTTATGCTCACCAATCAGATCTGCATGAAGCAGTGGAGAGAATTTTCAAGGTAATGCAGCCAAATTGGGTATCTTAAAACAGTGTGTTGTTGCATGTATCTACCTTTCTCTCCAAAGAGCAAAAGTGTTCTCTTATCAGGGGTGCGTGTGCGTGTGTGTGGGTGTGTGTGACAGCATGCTAGGGAGTGTTATTTCATTTACTTTCTTAACTAACTTGGGTCTGATCCTCTTAGTGGCTACCTAAAAATGACTAGAAAAGTAAGCAAAAACATGCTTCCTTTTCAAATGCACAACAATACTTTTTCTCTTGCTAAATATTCAAGTAACTCCAAATTGAGCAATTGACCAGATCAGGGCCAAACTGTCTGATGAAGTAATCAGTCTCCCAAAATTTCTCTACACTGGTTAAACGCCACATAGTCAAAGCCTGTATTGTTTTATCCAAGACTTTCTGTTGTACATAAAAACACACATTTGAAATTTCAAAGAAAAAGTATTCATGAAATTTGCTTGCTTGCTTTCTCCTTTCCTTCCTTCCTTCTCTTTGTTCTCAATACTATAATTCACTATGCTACCAGCTTAGAGCTCTGAAAATGCCCGTAATCACTTAAGGCTTTTGTCCTCATTTAACTGGTAGTACTACTAACTTTGCAATTCTTGGTTCTTCACTGATGCCATTATCCATTTTGGAGAGTAGTCATCTCCAACCCAAGCCAGGTGTGTATTACAAGGAACCATTTAAAACTACCACTTTTGTAGGTTTATAAAGTAAAATACTGGTAACTTCATATAGGTTAACCCTAATGTAGGTTTATCAACATCTTCGATGCCTCTTCATGTCACTCATGCAAATGTTATAAAGATTTATCTAATCAAATCCATAAGGTCTTTCCTTGTTCTATTTTATGTTTATATGTTCTATTCTATATGTCTCTTGCTCTATTTTTACTACCACACTTCTCCACTTCCTAAACATCACTGAAGCTCATGGCTCATCACCTCTCAGCAGAACAACTGAGAATGTGTCCTTGCTTGACTCTCCTGTTCCAATCCAATCTTGAGACAAATGGTTCAGGTTCTTCCAACAATGCTTCTATTTCCCTGTTCAAGAATTCTTCCATATCAAATGCAAATGTATCTCTTCTTGAGCATCCCACACCACGTCACCAGTCTCATGTCATTATTTCATTAACCTTTTTTCATTACTATCCAACAGATTTCTATTTTAGACAAAATTCGCTGTCCCAAACTCAATAGCTTGTTCTTCCTTCCTAAGGGACTTCTGTGTGCTACTCCAGTATCTGAACAATTCAGTCTATCAACTTCCACCAATGCAAGTCCCTTCTAACATCAAAACCCTGAAGAAATAATTTTTCCAGGAAGGCTTTCTAAGAGTTTTGTTTTTTTTTGTTTTTGTTTTTTTTTGAGACGGAGTCTCATCTGTCACCCAGGCTGGAGTACAATGGCGTGATCTCGGCTCACTGCCACCTCCATCTCCTGGGTTCAAGTGATTTTCCTGCCTCAGCCTCCCAAGTAACTGGGACTACAGGAACCTGCCACCACGCTCCACTAATTTTTATATTTTTAATAGAGACAGGGTTTCATCGTGTTGACCAAGCTGGTCTCGAACTCCTGACTTCAGATGATCTACCCACCTTGACTCCCAACGTGCTGGGATTACAGGCGTGAGCCACAGCACCCAGCCAAGGCTTTCCTAATTAACTTTATTACATTCAATCCTGTACTATTACAAAGAAATCATTCTTTCTAATATTAGGTTGGTGCAAATATAATTGCAATTTTTGCCATTAAAAGTAATAGTAAAAGCCACAATTATGTTTGCACCAAACTAATAGTTTTGACAATTACTCCTATCTGAATTTCAGATATATATCTTTAAACTACCTTCTCACAAGAGAAGTACGATGACTTCTAAATTGTCTGCAGAATATATCCACTGGGTGTCCCATTTTTCATGTGAGACAGACTTGCATTTTAGTCTTAGTGAGAATTATGATGGTTATCCTTGATACTTGCTTAAGTTATTTTTTTAAACTGTGAAACAGTAGGTGGGATTCTAAAATACCATTTCCTTCAGGAAACACATGGGTGATGAGTCACGGGGGAGACTGGGAAAGTTAGAAGGAACTTAAAATGTAAATTTTTCAGTCCATCAGTACAAAGATGTCTAGTAGGGTTAAAACATGAAGCCAGAATTGAAAAACCCACAAGACAAGTAGCAACAAGTTTTTAGTAATGTAAGCCACAGAAATAGATAACATTTAAAAATGAAAGTATAAAGAGCGTGAAGGAAATGGGCAAAACCTAGGGAAATCATACCTTTTATGTATATGTTAAATGACTAAGAGAAGTGAGATTCATTACTCAGATTTGACTATGTGATATGAGGCATACTCAAATACCTGCAGCCTTTCTTCAAAAGTATTAGCTTGATTCCCTACTAATCATTTATGGGTTATTATCTCTACTCCGCATTTTGAAAGTTCAAGATGGAAACTAGAGGAAGAAATTGAACTCATGATTATGATTAGTTAGGACTGCCTTTTAAATGTCCAAGTCAGGTCATTAAAAATGAACTCTGATCCAAAGCAGCAACCACTCGGACATATGACTCATACATTTCTGAAAGAAAAGTTACTGCTTATTCCATAATGTAAAATGTCAAGCATTAGTGGAAAAGTCTGAACTGCAGCTATCTTTTAAGTCATAACTAATTTTTTAACTCTAGTAATCATAAGGTTTCAATCACTATTTTTTTTCTCCTGAAGAAACAACGAAATATTGATGTGGTCCAATACATTCACCACCAGCTCCTGATTCTAAGAGAGGAATAAAAAAAACATTGTTTTCAAGTATTGTGTCAGAGTTGTAAAATTTCAGGTTGGTGATCACAGGATTATGTTTACTTTAGAAATCCAAGCCTACAGACCTCAGGAAAGATAAAAGTTAACTTCTCCATTAGTTTCTTATGTTACCAATTCCAATAAAGGTCATGAAATAGGATTAAAAACCAAAACACCTTAATATTCCATCTTCTTCATAGTGTAATGTGTCCCCATCTATGACTTCCTAAGTAAAGTAGTAATTTGAAATACTATGCCTCAATAACACAGTTATAGAAATTACTTGAAAGTGAAGAAAATGTGCATTATTCAGTAATCATATATGGGTTTTTGGGGGGTTTTTTGCTGACACTGTTAGAATAAACTTCACAATTGTTAATTCTTATTTGATGAGTGTCTAGTAGGGTTAAAACATGAAGCCAGAATTGAAAAACCCACAAGACAAGTAGCAACAAGTTTTTAGTAAACATTAGGAGAACAAGAAGCTATTCTGCTCTTTCTAGAGCACCTGGTGCAGAACAAGAAGACTTATTTCTAATTCCTGCTATGAGTGTGAGTGTAACCTTACATAAGAGTAGCACATTTTATTCCAAATCAAAAGAACATTTTCTCAACTTAGAAAATATTCACCACGATGCTGAGCCTCAGATTGCAGATTCAGATTTCCAAGTTCAATACCCAATAAATTCTGGATTTTCATTTTTGCAATCTGGGTAGACAGCCACCATGGTTATAGACTCCAACTGTCCAGCCCTCTCCTAAAGTCATCTATTGCTCTGTGGATTAATAGTCACCTCTAGTACTAGACATCTCTCTGAGGTCATGTCACACTCACCATGCCACCCCATCATGTCCTTACAGATGGGACCCTCCTCTTCTGGTTAATACATCATCTGAAGATAGCCAGAGAGCCATCTCTAAGTTGTGCAATGACAAGGAGGCATCCTTCATACAAGATATCTGACCCCTAAACAGGTCATCTATACTTGATGGTGACTTATTAAGAAGTTCATCATCCTGTGCTTTATTTCCAACTCAGGACACCTCGAAAAGGTAAAAGAACCACCATAGTCATACTGGGACAACTGGTGGAAACCAGGATTGCTCCAGGCAAAATGGGTCATACAGCTATAACCAATTAGCCCTAACAGATCCCCTCTCTGTACATGAAACTTAGAAAGGAAACCAGAAGAAACACACAGAAAGCTCTAAGCAAAGTCCTAATGCAGAAGAAAAGGAAATAGGTATATGAATGAAAAGTCGTGAAATAGAGGAAAATAAAGAGATACTCTTCAATGGGAAAAAAACAGCTAATGTTTCATACACTGTGCTAAAAACTTTAGAGATCAGGTTGCATTTAATCTCCAAAGCAATGCTATGAGATACGTACAATTATCGTCATTTTATAAATCAGTTAAATAAAGATATCTGCTCAAGATCATGCAGCTAGTTAACACTGCCCAAGCAACGAAAATGGCTGAGTCACCATACTGGCAAAGGACCAGGGCAGGGGGTTCAAAAAGGGTGTGCACATTTCAGGGGAGTACCCAAACAATCTACTAGGATGTGGAGGAAAATTCCAGATCTCTACTAAAAAATACAAAAACACTAGCTGGGCGAGGTGGCGGGCGCCTGTAGTCCCAGCTATTCTGGAGGCTGAGGCAGGAGAATGGCGTAAACCCGGGAGGCGGAGCTTGCAGTGAGCTGAGATCCGGCCACTGCACTCCAGCCTGGGCGACAGAGCGAGACTCCGTCTCAAAAAAAAAAAAAAAAAGAAAATTCCAGAAATCGGATTTACTTTTACTTATCCCCTATTTAAAAACTTTCTTCTGCTTATGTTGAACAATGTACACAACTCAGTATTATAGTAATACATATATATAACATAAATAAGTGCATATCAATTATGCTCACTTTTTTTCTAATGGGACATATGATCCAAAAAGTTGAAAGATCATGTCACAGGGAGTTTACCTATATAATAACAAACCTACACGAGTACCCCTGAACTAAAATAAATGTTAAAAAAAAAAAGTTGAAAGGTCATTGTCCTAGAGTTTAGAACTGCTTTTACAGTTACTGTGGCATAAACAGGACTAATCTCAAACTACTAGAACCAATGTTGTAGCCTTGAGGCCCAGGTCAGGGGGAATGAGATCAATTCATGTTCTTACTACTCTATATATTCTGACAATGAACTCCCATCAACTCAAATCATCGTTTTACAGGCCAAGTGTGGTGGCTCACGCTTGTAATCCCAGCACTTTGGGAGGCCGAGGTGGGCGGATCACAAGGTCAGAAGTTCGAGACCAGCCTAGCAATATGGTGAAACCCCATCTCAACTAAAAATACAAAAATTAGCCAGGCATGGTGATGGGCGCTGTAGTCCCAGCTACTTGGGAGGCTGAGGCAGGAGAATCACTTGAACCTGGGAGGCAGAGGTTGCAGTGAGCCAAGATGGTGCCACTGCACTCCAGCCTAGGCGACAGAGTGAGACTCTGTCAAAAAAACAAAAAAAAAAAATTTCCAGGTCCTAAAACCAACACTCTAAAACCACATAATTTTATACCCAGACATAAAATTATTTTTATCACATGCATAATCCCAGAACTATAGAGCTATGTCTATGGTCTTAAGTGGATCAATGCATATACAAAATTAACAATTAATTTTCATAGGTGAACAGTCTCCTTTTCCAAAAATTTGTTAAATTTTCACATTAGACATTTAAAAACCCACCTTAATTTTAATAGCCCCCTTTGTTAGTAATTAAGTTCTTATTGTCTATGCTAAGTTCCTCAGAATACTTGAGTTTGTTTCTCCTATTGCATTATCAGTTCAGATAATCACTATACACCCAGTCCCTGACTTACAATGGTTTTGTCAGAGGCATTTAAACCAGAGCAACTCCGTCTTGAATAGGGGCTGGGTAAAATGAGGCTGAGACCTACTGGGCTGCATTCCCAGATGATTAAGGCATTCTAAGTCACAGGATGAGACAGGACATCAGCACAAGATACAGGTCATAAAGACTTTGCTGATGAAACAAGTTGCAGTAAAGAAGCTGGCTAAAACCTACCAAAACCAAGATAGCCACAAGAGTGGCCTCTGGTCGTCCTTACTGCTATACTTCCACCAGCACCATGATAGTTTACAAATGCCATGGCAATGTCAGGAATTACCCTATATGGTCTAAAAAGGGGAGGCATGAATAATCCACTCCTTGTTTAGCGTATTATCAAGAAATAACCATAAAAAAGGGCAAGCAGCTGCCTTTGGAGGCTGCTCTGTCTATGGGGTAGCCATTCTTTTATTCGTTTAATTTCTTAATAAACTTGCTTTCACTTTACTCGATGGACTTGCCCTGAATTCTTTCATGCACGAGATCCAAGAACCCTCTCTTGGGGTCTGGATCAGGACCCCTATCCTGTAACATCATTCTGGCGACAACCAAGGGACTACAGTGAGGAAACCCTGACCCAAAAGCTAACTTTTGGGTAAGTGGTGGTGTCCTATAACATCTTCCTGGTATAGTGTGGAAACCCCCAACCCAAAGGCTAACTTTGGGTAAGTGATGGGGTCCAGTAACACATTGCTGGTGAACCACAAAATGGATGATACTGAGGTGACCCCCCACCCAAAGGAAACAGACTGCAGCACTGATTCGATGACTTTGGGTAAGTGGTGGCGTAGTTGAGTAAAGAATGGGACTGGGTTAGAGGCCCCACTTAGGGGAATTAGAGTCTCTCCTAAGACAGAGTGGATTAGAGGACACTCTTAATAAAAGGCAAGGACACTTGAATGACCTTGGGTTAAAGGCCCCTAACTTAGGAGGGTTAGAGTCCCTTCTAAGACTTAGGGGGTTAAAGGTCTCGCTCAGTAAAGTCCCTCTTGGTAAAGTCCCTTTCGCCTAAGAACAGATTTGACACTATGGGATGTTAACTGCTATTCTGTTTGGAATAATCTGCCTTGTACTCTTTGCTGACAGCTATGGGTGACAGAATTAGGCATGTACAGGATTGTGGGACATGGGGAGCTTTTTTCACGAGAAAGCTCGAAACTCGAGAGCTGATGGGACTGCTGGAAAATATCCCTTCATTACCAACAAGTGGCCACCTGAAATTTTCAGTGTCGCTGCAATGGGTGGATCTTTCCCTGGCCTCCCTAAGTGACTCGTCTTCCCCACCCTGCTTCAGGCAATGCTTCCCTCTCTCTCTCTCTCTCTTTGTACAAACTGGTTGAATGAATGGTAAAAATCATTGTTTATCTCCTGTAAAGTTTTGATTCATGGGAAAAAGGATTTGTGAAGCTAGTCTTAAGCAGTAACGAATCCAGTATGTCTTTCTGTATTGTTCTGTCACCAAGAGGGGTACCTTAGGATAAAACACAGGCTTTGGACATCTATAAGCCTGCTGTTCAAGACGACTCAACAAACTGGTCAGTTACAAACTTCGCTGCAGGTCCCTGAAAAAAAATGGATGAGGTTTCCCTCTTGTCTTGTATGTTCCTGGGAGCTTAGCCTTGTAACCATGTGGCCATGCTTTCTCTTTTCACAATGGCAGCCTGGGTTCAGGGTTCGATTCCCAGCCTAGGGGATAAGTCCTTTATCTTCTTCTGTCTGCATATTTATATGTATTGTGTGTGTGATGTTTATATATGAAAGAGCTTTAATTAATTGGTTTAATAATAAGAGGTTAAATAAAATATTTTGTGAGAAAAGTAAAAGGCATAATGCCTTTTATTTAGTTCATGTGATTTAAGTAATCTTTGGGAAATAAAGATAGTTGTAAAAGATTATTGGTAAAATAAAAATATCTTCAGAAATGCAAACATTTAGTCTAAATTATACTGGTTAGATACTAAGTTTACTGAATGCTTTAAGGTCATAAACTGCTTCTTTGACTTGAAAATTGTTCAATTGATTTTGGAGCATTAGATTCTAGATACAGCTAGGGACATGTGGAGTTAGCCACACCCCCTAGCTATGCTGGAAAAAGTCAGCCTTATCTGCACTTTTGTCTGCTGTCCTAGGCTCCACACCTGGTACATAATTAAAATCCCGAACTTACCAAGGTTTTCATCAAAAGTAAAAGTTGCTAAGAGTTAACACTGTTACATGTAATTGAGACTACTGAAGGAACAGTTTTACATGCAAGGTGTATAAAGAAAGTGAAATGTGTTTTTGGTAAAAGATTACAAGAAGCCATGGGAATGTGGAGATTTTTTGCCTAAGTTTAGAGGGCTAAAAGATTGTTTTAAGTAAAATAGGGAAAGCTGAAGTTTTAAGCTAGTTGTGGAAAGTTTGTGAAAAATTAATCTTGTAAAACAAATTATTTTTGTGAACATATTGGCTAAAGTTAAAGGGGTATTATTCTGTTTTTCATAAATTAAACATTGGAATAAAAGCATAATAGGTTTTTCTTAGAGCAAAAATCTGCTTACAATCTGCTCTAACAAAAATTGTAAAGGGTTATAAAAGGTTTATTAAAATTTTAACTTATGATCAAACTGATTAAGATTGAATATATTTGTCTATAAGGTTTCATTAAAAATTGGGTTTAACATCAGTAGTGCACTAATGCAACAGTGACATTTGGCTTACTTGATATTAAAATCCTACAAGAAGCATTGTCAAACACAAAATGGTGTTTCATTTCCTTTGGGATGTATTTGTATAATGGGTTTTTGGTCTATGTTCCAACATTATGGGAAACTCCTATAATTCTAATATGACTTAGTGTATGCTTTTAATAATTGTTACATAAAATCATTGTATGCCACAAAGGTAACCAAATTTCTTTGTCAATCGTGTTTTCTGACTGTGGTTGTCCCAAGATATTTTGTCATCCACAAATAATTGTTGTCTTGTTTTGGTCCTCTTCAGAAGTTGATTTATAATTAACTATAAACTTCTAGCAGGTGTTCTTGAATGCAGGGTTCTGATAACTTTGGAGATTGTGACATCAGAAAAAAAGGGAAAAACTTTCAGGATTCATGGAAAGCTGAAATTTTTATGAATATCAAGCAAAACAGGAGTTAACTGAATAGACTGAACCAACAGAAGTCTAAAGTAATCTCTTTAACTGTGCTTAAAATGTTGCTGATCCTTTGTTTTCCAGAGCCAAAAAAACTTTTGTTTTGAGCTATTTAAGGCTTGTAACAATTGAGCGAACTCCTGTGAACAAAATTTGGAGCATATTTGTTTCTCTCTACCTGATTTCTCCAGAATTTGGAAAGTAGTTGTAAGTACTCTTACTTTATGGCGATATAGTAACTTGCATAAGTGCAATACAAATTTGTTTTCTTTTGCAATACTAAGACACAATTGAAGAAACTGGTTATTTTACCAAGGCTTTGACTGGAATGGTGTGCTTTCCTTTAAGGAATCAAACTTGACTTGTAAAGTCAATGAAAGCCACTTGGGGAACTGGCATTAGACCTTGCCTAGAACAGTCCCTGTACAGAGTTTCTGACCTGTGGTAATTAAATAAGTCACTTTCCAACAAGTCCAGGAGCCCCAAGTTATCTTGGGACCTCAAAAGGAAAGGAATTTACCCAACTCTTGGTATTTGAGAGTACAAACCCACAGCAGGACTCAGCTCTTAAAAAAGTCTTATCTAAGATTCCTTCTATGGAACAGAGTTCCATCAAAGTCAATTTGAAAGAACATATGTGAAAAATAGTTATTCTTGCTGCACTTTACACAAATAACCAGGCCAAGTATAATAAAGCAAATCAGTCTTACCATGATTTGTCTTTAGTAAAAATGGGAAACTGGAGAGAGAAAAAATATGTTTCAAGAACTATGGCACACTTGTTATCAGATTCTAGTCTCATCAGTTGTTTTTAAGTTTCTTTCTGCAACTTAGGTTAATGTTGCTTATTCCTGTGAACCAACCAGTGATCTCTGCTGGTCAGAAAAAAACAAAATGGATGGGTATTGGAAAAATCTGGATCAGTATTCTAATTCTGTGCATATATTGGAATTGGCTAGCACCCCATTTCAGCTTGGTTCCAACAGTTGCCCAGTTCACGGAAAGCCTTCTTACTTAGTTTTCTTGGAGTAATTTTACTGATGTTGCTTTACTGTTGTGGAATATATTGCTGTTGTAATCTTTGTGTAGAAATGCAGGATAAGCTTTCTGAATGCGTTCTTAAACTGAACACTTATTAATCTTTCAGATATTGCCTCGTGTTGGAACTCAAGAGTCATGGATAGCCCTCGCCATACTGATACTTTCTGACTGAGCTCCTCCCTACCCTGAACACAAGAGACACAAATAGGTAGAAATACCATCGCCCCTATTCAGCCTGAAGAAGTTACAGAGATGGATCTTCATCCCTCTGCAACCCTCAGGATTAAGGGTTCTCTTATAAAAGGGAGGGAGGAAATGTCAGAGGTGTTTAAACCAGAGCAACTCCATCTTGAATAGGAGCTCAGTTAAATGAGGCTGAGACCTATTGTGCAGCATACCCAGATGGTTAAGGCATTCTAAGTCACAGGATGAGAGAGGAGGTCAGCAGAAGACACAGGTCATAAAGACCCTGCTGATAAAACAGGTTGCAGTAAAGAAGCCTTTACCAAGACAGCCACAAGAGTGACCTCTTGTCATCCTCACCGCTACACCTCCACCAGTGCCATAACAGTTTACAAATGCCATGGCAATGTCAGGAATTACCCTATATGGTCTAAAAAGGGGAGGCATGAATAATCCACCCTTTGTTTAGCATATTATCAAGAAATAACCATAAAAATGGGCAGGCAACAGTCTATAGGTCTGCTCTGTCTATGGGGTAGCCATTCTTTTATTCCTTTACTTTCTT
>NW_012115777.1:3725478-3770971 GCF_000951035.1 Colobus angolensis palliatus | reverse complement strand
TTTTTTTTGTATTTTTCAGTAGAGACAGGGTTTCACACCATGTTAGCCAGGATGGTCTCGATCTCCTGACCTTGTGATCCACCTGCCTTAGCTTCCCAAAGTGCTGGGATCTTTTTTTTGAGATGGAGTTTCACTCTGTCGTCAGGCTGGAGTGCAATGGCACAATCTCGGCTCACTGCAACCTCCACCTCCCGGGTTCAAGAGATTCTCCTGCCTCAGCCTCCCCAGTAGTTGGGATTATGTGCACCCATCACCATGCCCAGCTAATTTTTGTATTTTTAGTACAGACAGGGTTTTGCCATGTTGCTCAGGCTGGTCTCAAACTCCTGACCTCAGGTGATCTGCCCACCTCAGCCTCCCAAAGTGCTGGGATTACAGGCGTGAGCCACCATACCCAGACTTATTCCTTTACTTTCTTAATAAATTTGCTTTCACTTTACTCTATGGGCTTGCCCTGAATTTTTTTGTGCATGAAATCCAGGAACCCTCTCTTGAGGTCTGGATTGGGACCCCTTTCATGAAACAGCTTGACTTACGATATTTTTGATTTGTGATGGGTTTATCAGGACATGTCCCCATTGTAATTTGAGGGACAACTGTGGTTGGTTCTCATACTTTGCATGACTTTTCAAATACATGAAAATACTTAATTCAACTGTCATTCTTTCTCTATCTGATCCAACTCTATCTCTGTTTAATTTTACTGGACTCTCAGGAAATATCCCATACTGTGATAGTGCTTGAGGCAGAGTCCTTAGCAAAATATCCTCTTGGGGATGTGGAAGATGGGAAAGTAAGGGTGGAGATGGCTGCTGTGATTCCTGTTTGATGATTTCTAGAAATTCAACAATAGTTCTAGAAGCATTAAAAAAGTAATTGCTTAAGCATTAATTTGAATTCTAAAGAATAGTAGTAGTCACTAAAATTTGATTCTGAAGTAACTGCCCAAATTACTAATCCGGGTGAGAACCTCTCCACCTGCTTCCTTTTCCCTCCATGTAGCTTCTCCTCTGTCTCTGTCAATTTCACCTGAGTCAGTGTCATCCCCATCTTTTCTCTCACCTTTCTCACTCTCCATCCCCCATTTCTAACCTTCTTACTTCTTTAACTAGAGATAGTATACATAAAAGCATATTTTAAGTATTCATTTAATACACATTGATGTCTCCTTTTCTACGTTATAAAAGATTAGTTGAATATAAAAATTTAGAAATAACGAAATACTACCTAGTACATAATAGATGTTTGTTAATGTTCACTCATTTCCCCATTTAGTTTATTTGTTGCATATTTTTGCCTTACAATTGGCCCTTGATTAATTTTGTCAGGATCAATGGCTCTTAATAGGGAGAAAACAGGACTCCCCATCTTAATGCTAGCCTTTCTCCATTGCACAGTCTTTCTAGCCATAATGGTCCCCAAAAATCCAACTTTATAATGTTGCTGTTAAAAGTTGCATGCCTAGTATATAAGGCCTCTTATTGGAACACAGGATATTCAAGTCTTCACAGATGAGGCACTGGAATGAGAAGCTCCAGGTAGGACAGGGCATCTGACCCAGCAGCCAGATTGTCTTAATAAGTGTCAATATCCAGTAAGGCTGTTTCACCTGATGCAACTTACATACTCTTCCCTCATTGGTCTGTGGCTGCCTACATAGAACAAGGCATATGGATGGCAGAAGAATTTCCTACGTTCTACTTAGCTCAAATGAAATCCGCCAGCACTTCCTTTTAAACGTTCTTAATTGCCAAAGGAAATATAAAGGAAAATATATACTAAACTTATAGTTTTTCAAACAACAGGTTATTGATCCTCTGTGGATCACATCCTCCTGCATACAGTCTCTTCCATGACTGAGATCAAGAGATCAAATTTAAACCTTCTAGACATCATGGACCACTTGCACCTGGAAAGCAGAAACAGTATCCACACTGCCTACAATTATATCTCCAGTGTCTATCAAAGTACCTAACACATAAAAAGTGTTCAGTAAATACTTCAGAAATAAATGAATGGTACATGCACAGAAATTCTCACCTTTGAAAAAAGAAACACCCCCTCCCCAGATGTAGGTCAACTGGGCCATTATCCATTACATGAACTAGCAAACAGGAAGAATTTCTTTCTCTTAGTAACAAGAGAGCTGTTCTTTCAAAATTATCTTACAGGAATCTAAGTTGTGTTAATATTTCAAAGCAAATTCAAATGAGTAGTTTTTTTTTTCCTTTGTCCATGTAAATCAAACAACATAAGCCCAAGAATGTCCTTAAACACTTTGTTCATTTCCTCACAGCACCACAGCACAGCTCTTGTTCAAAGGAAGAGAATGAGTAATTTGTAACTGTTTGCCTTCCTTCAACAGCTGCTATTTAAATTATGAGGTGTCATCCTGTTGTAAATTATATTTTACCTAAGGAAATTGCACTAATTTGGCAAATACCAAGCAAATCTAGCCAAATTAAACACAGAGTTACTGATAGTAGGAGCTGGAACACACAATCTTACTAAGGCAAAGTGACAAGAATTACTTCAAAGACTAAAGAGCAATTAGACATAGCAGAGCACAACTAAAGCAGGGTGCAATAATGACACTGAAATAGCAGCTTTTGACAAGTCAACAAAAAAGGCTCTTTATGACCTCCACATCATCTTTTCTAGAGCTTCTAGTGATTAGTGACAGCTCTTCCACTAAGCCCAAGCAAAGTCTGAACTAAAAAAACTAATAGCAATATGGAAGCCAACAGAATCAAATATGATTCCACTGGATTAACAAAAATAAAATTAAAAATAACTCTCAGCATTTCAAGGAAAAAAGAAAGAGATGGAAGATGTAATTAGTCACCCCTGGGTATCTGCTGGGGAATGGATTCCAGGACCCCCCGCAGATACCAAAATCTACAGAAGCTCAAGTCCCTTATATAAAATGCTATAGTATTTGCATACAGCCTATGCACATCCTCCTGTACACTTTAAACCATCTCTAGATTACTTATAACACCTATCCATCACTTTATTCATATAGATTCAATGCAGTACTCAGGATGCAGCAAATTCAAGTTTTGCTTTTTGGAATTTGGCAGAATTTTTTTCAAATATTTTCAATCTGCAGTTGGCTGAATCCATAAATGCAGAATCCACGGACACAAAGGGCCAACTGTATATATTAACATACACATCTCTGATTTCTTATAATACAGAGAATGACAGTGCCATTCTATTTTGTGCCAATAAATGTGCTAGTTACTTTACACAAATTATTTTAATACACAAATTATTTTAATACACAAATAATTTTAATTTCTAAATAACCCCAAGATGTCTATATCACCATCATTTTACAGTGTGTGCACTGAAAATGAAATAGGTTTAAATAACCACTCAAAGTCACACTCCCAGTAAGTGGCAGTGCCAGGGTCTAAGTACAAATCAGTCTGACCCTATCATACCCCAAGGCTGGAAAGAGAAGTTTCATAGCACCAACAAAGAACTTGATACCAAAACTGTGTATGGTTCCAGGAGAGAAGTAAGCTCTAATGTCCTAACAAATCCCTTGTATATAACAAATGAACTTCTCTCCTACCCATTCAAAGTGAAAAGGAAGGTTATATATTATTCTTTGGAGAACTAAGAAAAGAGTTGTACACATTATTATCTGTGTTCTGTGATAGATTAGGAATCCTGGCGAGAAGGACTGGAATGAAGAGTATGATGGTTTCCTATTAAGAATGTGAAAACACATTCCCTGAGATGATCCAGCAAAGCTACTCCTAGGAAAATACTCTATTAGGAATGTGCCATGGTACTCTGGTAAAGCCGATGGAACCTCCCAGAGTAACGATTTATTATCTACATTCATAATTGAAGGCAATGAGGCTAGCCTCCATGGTCCCAGACACCAGGCTGGCATCCACAGATCCAGCCTTCAGGAACACCCCTGTGGACCCAGGTTCTAACCTGGCTCCCACAGGTTCGGGCTTAAGGCCCACCCAGCACCTGGCAAGTTGTGTAGAGCCAGGCTTTAGGCCAGGCCCCATGGTTATAGATTTCAGGTCCACCCCCATGGACCTAAGTGCCAAGCAAGCCCAGTGGACCAAGGCTCCAGGCCCAACCCCATAGACTCAAGCACCAGACCCATATACCTACTGACCTAGGCACCAGGCCAGCCTGCTCAAGGACTCTATCAGCAATCCTGCCTGATAAATCCACCAGACAGCTCACCAAGAATCTCTGGACGGGATGACTGATGAAGGACTTTCCTTGCTGAAGTTAGTTAAGACTAGACTAGACACTTAATTCTTGAAATGTGCAGACACCAACACAAGGTCACAAAAATCACAAATAATCAGGGAAACACAAAATCACCAACAAGAAACAAAACAAAGCAACTGTGACTGACCCTAAAGAAATGGAGATCTAAACATTTTCTGATAAAGAGGTCAAAATAATCTTCTTTAAAAAGTTCAGTGAGGCTGGGCATGGTGCCTTACGCCTATAATTCCCAACACTTTGGAAGTGGAGGTGAGAGAATCACTTGAGGCCAGAAGTTTGAGACCAGCCTGGACAACACAGTAAGAACACATTTATACAGAAAACTTTTCAAAAATTAGCCGGGCATAGTGGCACATGCCTGTAGTTCCAGCTACTCAGGAGGCTGAGGCAGGAGGATCACTTTAGTCTGGGGATTCAAGGCTGCACTGAACTATGATCATGCCACCATACTTCAGCCTGGGCAATAGACCAAGATCCTGTCTCTAAAAAAGAAGTTCAGTAAACTATAAGATCTCAGACTGACAACCAAACAAAAATCAGGAAAACAATTACACAAAAGTAGAAGTTCAACAAAGAAACAGAAGCCATAAAAAGAACTAAATAGAAATTCTGAAGCTAAGGAATACAATGCCGTAACTAAAAAATTCCATAAACAGCTTTAACAGCAGATTTGATCAAGCTGTAGAAGGTGAGCTCAAAGGCAGGTCATTTGAAACTAGTCAGTCAGAGAAACATGAGAAAAAAAGAATTTAAAAAGACTGAAAAAAGCCTACATGAGTATAGGATATCATCAAGAGAACCGATATAGGAATTACGTACAGGGTCCCAGAAGGAATAGAGAAAGAAAAGGGGGCAGAACAGTTATATAAAGAAATAATAACAGAATACTTCCCTAATTTGGACAGGAAATGAACATTCAGATTCCTGAATTCCAAATAACACTAAATAGATTAACTATAAAGAGATCTTCACTAAAACACATTAAATCATTCTCAAAAGTCAAAGTGAATTTTGAAAGCAGCAACAGAGAAGCAACTCATCACAATTAAGAAAACTTACATAAGACTATCAGCAGATTTCTCAGCAGAAACCTTGCAGGCCAGGAGACAGTGGGATGATATATTCAAAGTGCTGAAAGAAAGGACTGCCAACTAAGACTATTACACTCAGCAAGACTCTCCTTCAGAAATGAGGGAATGATAAGGACTAGATTTCAAGTGATATCTCATTGCAGTTTTTATTTGCATTTTTCCTGATGTTTAATGATGTTGAGCATCTTTCCATGTGTTTAATGACCATTTTTATGTATTTTTTGAGAAATATTTATTCAGATCATTTGCCCATTTTTCAATTGGGTTGTCTTTTTGTTGTCTTTTTATTACCGATTTTTAAAAGTTCTTTATATATTCTAGATTCAAGTCCCTTACCAGATAAATTATTTGGAAATATCTTCTCCCTTTCCTTGGACTGCATTTTCACTTTGTTGATGGTGTCCTTTGAAGCACAAGAATTTTTAATTTTTATGAAGTCCAGTTTATCCATTTTTTTCTATTGTCGCCTATGGTTTGGTGTTGTATCTAAGAAATCACTGCCTAACCCAAGGTCATGCAGATTTACTCCTATGTTTGCTTCTAATTGTCATATAGTTTTAGTTCTTACACAGAGGTCTATGATCCACTTTGAGAGAAGAAAAAAAGGTAAAATTGAGGCAATATAGGACCATTTGTGTTCTATAGCACTAGAAAGTGCAAACCACTGAAAACATTACGTAGTACTATGTATATATGCATGTGTGTGTATATATAATATATATCATACATACTTTTAATTATTATTTTTTTCCTCCTATAATAAGCCTAGGTTTTTTTCCTTCCAAATGGCAAAGGGAAAGCAAGGCTGCCAATCCCCCAGTCATTCCTTCTTTCCTTTTTTGTTCTCACTGCTACAAGCTTTCTTGTGCTTTCCTTGATGGCCCTGCAGCAGGCCGGCCTCCTTCTGAGCCTTGAGTTTGTTAAAGTTCTTCACATGCAGCATCAAGTATTGCAGTTCAAATTAAAGCAACTTCTTATACTTGTGTCTTTCCTCTAGTGTAGGCAATATCTGGCTGCCAATGCCCACCTCTGCCTGGAACTCTGACCTGCCTCTGCTCCCTCCAGAGGTTCAGAGCGGCTTCACACAGGTGGCAAATAAATAAGGTTCTGAGCCTAGGGCAGGAAACTCTTTCAATATAGAAACTTGACTTGAACCTTTCTCTAGAGGCTTAGAAAAAGCATGTATGTATGTGTGAAAAACCTGGACTTTTTTCTAAATGTAAAATTGATGTATCACCAGTGAAAACATTTTGGAAAATCAAAAGACTATAAAGAAAATGTCACACCTCTTTTCATGCCGCAGTTAAACATGATTATCATTTTGTTATATATCTTTAGAGAGACAGACAAATTTGCCAAAGTGTACACTTACACATGCATATATATTTTAGATAACCAGAAATGTATTATATACACAGTTTCACATGAAGTCTCTTCTCCATTTCACATTTTGTAATGTCATTAAACATTGCCTGAAAACATTAATTCCCTCCTAGAATAAATTATGATGCATTAAATCTTTTTCCTTTTATATATTTGTTTCTTCCATTATAAATAATCCTGCGATAAACATCTCATCTCATATGTTTCTTAACATATGTTTGATTCAACGTTATTTATACTTATCAAGTCAATCATTGACAAATATCCTGCTATAAGCTCAGTGGTAGGGATACAATGTGGGCCCTCAGAAAGCTCACAGAAAATAGACTTTCTCTTGCTCCCTTATTTCATGCTGCCTCCTTGGTATACCCGCTGATTTCCTGATTTCTAATTACTTTCCCTGACCATGGTTCTTACCTAATCCTTGCCTATCTACTGCTTTTAACATGTGCTTTTTCCCTATAGCTGAACTAAGCTTATGGATATCTAATGTAGATGACAGGTTGATGTGTGCAGCAAACCACTGTGGCACATGTATACCTATGTAATACTGCACATTCTGCACATGTATCCCAGAACTTAAAGTATTTAAAAAAAAAAAAAATCTCCTCTTTCCTGACTGTTCCTCTAGCAAGCATTTCTCAAACTTTTTGGTCACAGGACCCCTTCACACTCTTAAAAATTATTGGACCCATATCTGGGTATTTAATTATGCAGATATAATCAGAGTTCAAGTTACGTAACTTGTGAGGCTTCCTACAACAATTTGTAACTGCACTTGTGTTTCATGCAGCCTGTCTAAATAGAAACAGAAGGACAAATGTCCACAGCCCTATTTCTAAACAGAGCTGAAGCAAGGACAAATGTCCACAGTCCTATTTCTAAACAGACCTGAAGCTTCTGCTCTTTCAAAAATGCTAGTAAAAACCATTTTTAGGGTTCTTCCAAGATAGGACGCTCTCTAGGTAAGCGTGTTATCCTCCAGTTCTTCATGGCCCTTCAGTCTCTGTAAGTTTGACCACCTCCAAGTCATCCAGTAGAACACACACACACACATACACACACACACCAATTTCATTCATATAGTAAAACATTACAGAAGCACCAGGACTCAGTGGGTTCCTGAGCAGCCATCATTTTCATCTTCAGGCCATAAGTCTCTCTTACAGGGGTTCCAGCTAAAGGGCAAGCAAGGCTCCAGCAGAACAAGGGTGAGTCAGTGGTGCCTTGCCAACTGATACTTGATCTCTATTCATGTGGGCTGCTCTATTGGGTTATTATCCACCTTATTCTTTAAAAGACAATTTCTAAACCACTTCCAAGCATTTGTAAAACAAACACTGTCACCCACCAGCAATGTTTGCTTTATTCTGAAACTGCCGTATTTACCTTGAAAACCACAAACTGTAAACAAGGGCACCTGTTCAGAGAAGATCTTCAAACTGCTCACTCACTAAATCAACACCTGGGAAGGAAAGGCAGTTGACTTGGGCTTGAATACACAGTGTACAAATCAATCTTTTGTCTAAAACTCTTGGTGGTAGCCTGAATAAGTTAATGATTATTAAGATTATGGAGCAACACAGAGACTTCCATAAACAAAATATAACTTTTGTTAATCTGTTTAATACTCAGAAGAGAGAAAAACAAGTAAGGCCCACCTACCAATATTAATATTAATATTAATGCACACATATTTCCACATAAAATAATAAATATGTATATAATACCCTCCTTCTCAGTGGAGACACTTTATACTAGAGAATAGGTAAAAAGGGAACTGATTTGATATTTTAATATGCCTAATACATGACACAAGAGAAGAGCAGATGGGGGAATGGTTTACTTAAAAACAGCTATATTTAATTGATGAAAAATATTTTGAGTGAGCCAAAGTTTCATTTCCACAAACAGTCCATGCTTCTTACCACAGCATGTTCCTAGAAATACATTATCAAAAGAATGCATTTTCCAAGGGAAATTCTATTGGTGTAACATGATTGGGAATAACTTCCTAAAGAATACAAACTTAATAATGAATATAGCATAGATAGAAATACTCTAACGCTATAACCTCCACATCATTTAGGAGAGTAACATCCTATAAAAATGATTAAAATGTACTCTGTTGTACTGTTATAAGGATCATCCTTTTCTCCAAAAGTAGATGTGTATCATATAAATATCTGAAGACTTCACCAAGGACCTTCCTATATGGGTTGAGAGAGGCAAGGATTGAATAAATAAGGTCTTTCTCCATCTTCCCACACAGCCAGCCTTAGAGGTGAAAAAAGTCACAGAACTGTAGGCTGGGGAGGCTTATTCTTTTTTCAGTGAAGTCAAGAGGGTATTTCTGGGTCAACTGAGCTTCTAACTACCCCCACAAACTGGTCATGCTATTTCATACCTCTGTGCCTCAGCCAGAAACGCCTCTTTCTCCATCATTCCCTCCTCTCTGCCTGGTTAACAACTGGCCATTCTTTCTCTGAATTCCAAAGCCAATCACAATTCTCTTCTCTGTTTCTACAGTCTCTTGGGTTTAAAGACAGTATAGTTGGTAGTTAAGGGTCTAGATTTCAATCACAACTTTGCTTGTTTCCTCCTAGATGTATGACAAGGAACAAGTTACTTAACTTCTCTGTGCCTCAGCTTCCTCATCTATAAAATGAGATATGATAGAGAATGTTACTCCTCCTCCCACCCTATATCCATTCTTTTCTTCCTTTAGGTAGTTTTAGGTTGGCACATGGCCAGTCCACTAACCACCATGTTCCTCAGGCTCCTTGCAGCAACATGGAGTCAAGTTTATTAGTTTCCTGTGACTGCCACAACAAATCAACACAAAATCGGTGGCTTAAAACAACAGCAATTGACACTCTCATAGTTCTAGAGGCCAAAAGTCTAAAGTCAAGGTGTAGACAGAGCCATGTTCCCTCTGAAGGCTCTAGGAGAAAATTCTCATTTGCCTCTTCCAGCTTCTGGTGGCTCGAAGTCCTCCTCAGCTTATGGCGGCAAAAGTTCTTTTCTCACTGTGTCTTTATGTGGTCTTCTGTGTGTGCCTTCTATTCGTATGTCTTGTACAAGGATATATAAGATCTAGAATCCACCTGGGTAATCCAAGGTGATCTCATCTCAAGATGCTTAATTTAATTTGCATAGACCATTCTTCCTAACAACATCACACTTACAGTGCCCAGATATTATATAAAAAGACATTATACATAAAGACACAGACATGTAGGTTGCAGGGCCACCATTCGATTCAATAAGCTACATGACTATGAGATATGAGTGAGAGTAATTTATAAAATTCCGGGAGCCCTCCTGAAGGAAGAATCTACTTTTCTTGTATTCCCTTTACCCCCTTTCTACCAACTAGGAAATGCTGACTACTGGAACAACCTTGGAAGCCACGTGCTGAGAATGACAGAGTTGACAAGATGGTCCTGGACCACTCACCTAGGGACTATTAGATGAAAGAGAAATACATTTCTACTACATAAAGAAGTCATTGTGGGTTGTTTATTTTTTTTGTTTGTTGTGTTTTTGTTTTTGTTTTTTTTAGACAGAGTCTCGCTCTGTCGCCCAGGCTGGAGTGCAGTGGCGCGATCTCAGGTCACTGCAAGCTCCGCCTCCCAGGTTCACGCCATTCTCCTGCCTCAGCCTCCTGAGTAGGCAGGACTAGAGGTGCTCACCACCACATCCAGCTAACTTTTTGTATTTTTTAGTAGAGAAGGGGTTTCACCGTGTTAGCCAGGATGGTCTCAATCTCCTGACCTCGTGATCCTCCGGCTCGGCCTCCCAAAGTGCTGGGATTATAGGTGTAAGCCACCGCGCCCAGTCTGTTTGTTTGTGTTTTCGGCTTTGGGGGCATTTATGTCACAGCACTTTATCTAATATATGGAGATAATATTTAATAATATATACCTCATATTGCTGCAAAAGATTAAATGTATTAATAGAATACAAAGCAGCTGGAACATTACCTGACATGTAGTAAGAACTAAATAAATATTAGTTATTTACAGCAGTGGTACCCTTGTCACATTTAGTTGTCATTGATTTACTGTGTAACACCTGCAGAAAGTCGAATGGATTAGGACAAAGGCTTGGCACTTTCATCTCAGTATTATACTCAAAAGAATACTAAACATTCCATTATTGTTTAAAGAAGAAATGCAACCGAACTTGGCACACCAAACATCATCCTAGGAACTAATTTCTCATAAAGATGCATATTGGGCCCAACAAGTCTACCTGTCCTTCCCCACAGGCACAGACCTTTCAGGCCAAATGCCATCTTAATTAAGAAGCTTTCCTCATCACTAGAAACAGGAAATTAAAATCTTCATCCTCCCACAACACATCATTGCATCTTTTGATTTAGCCCTTATCACTTTCTACTTTGTGTTATATTACATATATGTATCTTATCTTCCTCATTAGATTATAAATTCCTTGAGAGCAGCATTCGTTTCTGACTCGTCTGAGCTGTAGCAACTACTTCATACACTGCACTGCACATGGTATATATTCCATAAATCTGCTACATGTATCCAAGATCTTTTTTTTTCTTTTCCTTTTTTTTTTTACTTTAAGTTCTGGGATGCATGTGGAGAACGTGCAGGTTTGTTATATAGATGTACATGTGCCATGGTGGTTTGCTGCACCTATTGACCCGTCATCTACGTTTTAAGCCCCATATGCATTAGGTATTTGCCCTAATAGTCTCCTTTCCCTTGTCCCCCACCCCTAAAGAGGCCCCGGTATGTGATTTTCCCCTCCCTGTGTCCATGTGTTCTCATTGTTCAACTCCCACTTATGAGTGAGAATATGCGGTGTTTGGTTTTCTGTTCCTGTGTTAGTTTGCTGAGAATGATGGCTTCCAGCTTCATCCATTCCCTGGAAAGGACATGAACTCATGCTTTTTCATGGCTGCCCAAGATCTTACAGTGTTGAAAAACAAGCCTACCTTCCCACTTACCACCTATGTGACTTAAGCATGCTGCTTCTCTAAAGAGTGGTTTCCACATTTGTAAAACAAGGCTATTCAGGATTAAGTAGGTTAACATGGAGAAAGGCCGTTATAAGCACTCAAAGTTAAGAATTTTAATATTTAGGACTTTCTATTCTTGAATAGTCTTGGCTATTAAAATACTCACAGAGAAAAAAAGATATTTATTCAGTACTCACTAAGAATTTAGACACGCAACTCACTTCATATACACCATGGGAAGGGAGATTTTTACACATGAGCCTGCAGCTCACGAAAATTAACCCCAGGACAAAGGATGGGTAAGTAAGGGAACTGGAGAGCTGTTCTTACCCGACTATACCACATGCACCACGACTGTTCGTTTTCTGCCCATCAGTTCCTATTCTGAAGGCAGAAGATTGAATCTCACAATTAAAGCCACAAATCACTCAAAATTCACACATTGTTCATAACTCAGAGACACAATTAATTGTGTGAGTGCTGCCTTAAACAGTGGTTCATGAGACTTCCAAAACAGTCCTACTATCACTCAGAACCACAGCAACTTCCCTCTTCCCAATACGGAGACTAAAGTATTTTAAAGCATAAGCACTTTTACAATCCTGACTAGCTTTGACAGGAGAGGCAAAGAGGCAAAGCAATGTGTTCTCATTTCATCCTTTGGCCCTTCTCCGAAACCTCATGGAGGAGAATAAACTTATTATCCAATTTCCACTGCCACTTAAGAGTTTAATAATATGGCATTAGCAGTAAGGGTTATAAACAGGATGACTCACCACAAACACACAGGATAAACATAGCAACAACATTCAACTGGAGAGTTTTAATGATTTTTTTTTTTTCTTTTAGTATAAAGCATGTAACTACTGACTTGGAAATCCACTGCAATTTTCTGAACTTCTTTGAGTAGCGGCAGATTACAAACTACTAAAAACATCTTCACTTAACACATGGAGAAGTTTTTGTCTTCTGTTATTTACACTAAAGATTTGTTAGAATCAGCCGGGCGCGTTGGCTCAAGCCTGTAATCCCAGCACTTTGGGAGGCCGAGATGGGCGGATCACGAGGTCAGGAGATCAAGACCATCCTAGCTAACACGGTGAAACCCCGTTTCTACTAAAAAATACAAAAAATCTAGCTGGGCGAGGTGGCAGACGCCTGTAGTCCCAGCTACTCGGGAGGCTGAGGCAGGAGAATGGCGTAAACCCGGGAGGCGGAGCTTGCAGTGAGCTGAGATCTGGCCACTGCACTCCAGCCTGGGCTACAGAGCAAGACTCCGTCTCAAAAAAAAAAAAAAAAAAGATTTGTTAGAATCCATACTGACACCTGTGAACTTAAATCTAAAGGTGTAGAATTTAAGACTATAACAAACTAACAGGTCTACACCTTGCTTTAACATAAAACAACTAGTCAAACAACTATGTTACATGCTAGATAGTGGTAAGACACTGAAAAAGCATCTGGAGACAGAACTGAAATTATATTGCCTTTAAAAATTATAGTTCTTAGCCTGGGTGTGGTGGCTCATGCCTCTAATTCCAGCACTTTGGAAGGCTGAGGTGAAAGGATCATTTGAGGCCAGGAGTTCGAAACCAGCCTGGTCAACATAGTGAAACCTTGTTTACAGAAAAATTAATTAATTAATTAATTCTTTTCTAGAACTTTATTCATTAATTCAACAAAAATTAAGTCAGCACCAACAATATGCTAAACACTGTGTTTGATCTTGGTGACTGAGCAGAGCACAAGGCTAACACAGTCCTGACCCTCATACAGTATACAGTCTAATCACAGGTCTTTCAATTAAAGAAACAGAGAAAATTCTGACAATCCACAAGAATGTGAACATGTGTCCTCAGGCCCAAGTTCACCAACAAGTGTAGTAGACAATTTCCAACATGCAAACAGCTTCCTATCTCAACTTCCTGGATCTCTCTTTTTCTCTGCATGAGAGTCTCCCTGCCACATGAAGAAACAGTAGGAACAGTGCAGAAGCGTATTGTGGAACGAAATGACAACACCCTCTGGTGCAAACCAAAACCTTTGGTGGATGGAAGATGGCCCCAGCCTTCCTGTCCTGGGGTAGGAGGTTCTAAGGCATGTTCTGCATGGATTTCCAGAGGCCCCACGGGACTGAACTTCAGTTGCTTCCACCAGGATTGAGGTTCACTAATGCACACCGTGCTGCCTTTCCTTCCTTTCACCCCATTCTCCCCCAAGTCCTCATCTGTGCTTCCTGGGATCACCTTCCAAATAGATTACCTCTACCAAGTCTTCCAGGTTCTGATCCACAGGTACCCCAACTTATACTATCCTAATCTATTTCTCCTCAGATATATTCAATAACACCAGAATAACAAGAAATGAGATTATCACAATACGTACCTTTTATTAACTTTACAAATTTCAAGATGTCATGAGGTTGGGAATTAGAATAAATAATTTGAATGAGAGTTAAGATTTTTTTAAAAAAAAATAAAACACAAGTTTATTAGGCTAAAACAAACCTAGAACAATGAGCCAATGCAACAAGGTGAAAAGTAACAGGTTCTCCACTGGATTCCAAAGAACCAATCACACAGCACAGGAGGAACGAAACGGAATCCAGAGATGCAAATGAAAAAGCATCAGGAGTCTGGGTTGACTAAAAGCACAAGGAGAGTCAGGGACTCTGGCCCAAGATCCTTGGGCCAAGATTCTTGGGCTGTGTGATGGTTAATATTAAGTGTCAACTTGACTGGACTGAAGGATGCAAAGTATTGATCTTGGGTATGTCTGTGAGGGTGTTGCCAAAGGAGATTAACATTTGAGTCAGTGGGCTGGGAAAAGCAGATCCACCCTTAATCTGGCCAGGCACCATCTAATCAGCTGCCAGCACGGCCAGAATATAAAGCAGGTAGAAAAACCTGAAAAGGCTAGACTGAATTAGCCTCCCAGCCTACATCTTTCTCCTATGCTGTATGCTTCCTCAACTTTGGGACTCGGACTGGCTTCCTGCTCCTCAGCTTGCTGATGGCCTATTGCGGGACCCTGTGATCGTGTGAGTCAATACTTCTTAGTAAACTCCTCTTTACATATACATACATATGAGATATGAGTAAGAGTAATTTATAAAAGTCCAGGATATATATATATCCTATTAGTTCTGTCCCTCTACAGAACCCTGACTAATACAGATTTTGGTACCAGGAGTGGTTCTAGAGGAATGAATATTAAGGATGGAGTTCTTTAATTGGTTTTGGGGTTTCTGGAGCTGGCTGCTTAACATGATTAGACCCAAAAATGCTAAGGATTCCACTTCTAATAGTATGGAGAACACTGATAGTCCTTAGCGTGAACTGTTTACAGAGTTATGCAAAATAAATGCATTTGACACTCCTGACTCACCACTCATGAGAAGCAAGGAGTTTAGTGACTCTGTACATAATACCTTTGATCATATGTAGAAAACCAAGCAACCTAATGAAGTTGGTTGGTTGCTCCTAAGTTCACCGGACAAAGTGATAAAAGAAAATAAGGAACTCAGGGATTCTAACTCCTGGCTTCAGAAGCAGCTACTGAGCCTCAAATCTGCTAAGACTGCCCTGAGTAAGAGTCTTACCTCCTGTAGAGAAAGAGTTGAAACTGTAGAAAAATAGACACAAGCTCTTATCATGCAAGTGGCTGACCTGCAACAAAAAGTGCATGCACAGCCTTGCCAGGTATCTACTGCTAAAGTGAGGGCATTGACTGGAAAAGAACGGGACCCTGCAACTAGGAATGGGGATATGTGGGAGGACCCTGATGAAGCTGGAGACACTGAGCTTGTAAACTCTGATGAACCATGTTTGCCAGAAGAAACATCTTCCCCATCCCCAGTAGTGGCAACATCCCTTCCCCAACTCATGTTGCCACCAACCTTTCCACCTTTGTCTGAGTAGATAAACCCTGCACTGCCTGAAGCAACAGTGAAGGCTCCCCTGAGGCAGTTGCCAGGCAAGATAATGTAGGTCCTCCTCAGGAGCCATCCTCAACACCCCTGTTTGCTTCTAGACCTATAACTAGACTAAAGTCCTGGCAGGCCCCTAGAGGTGAGGTTCAGAGTGAGACCCATGAGGAGGTGCACTACACTCAAAAAGAATTGCTTGAGTTTTCTAATTTATATTAGCAGAAATCTGGAGAAAATACATGGGAATAGATATTAAGGGTATGGAATAATAGTAGAAGGAACACAGAGTTGGATCAGGCTGAATTTATTGATTTGGGCCCACTAAGTAGGGACTCTGCATTTAATGTTGCAGCTCAGGGCAGAAGTTCGTCCTCACTTAAATAGACACTCCAGATATGGGTTTGCCTATCCTGCACACGATGCTTCTGCCAAGACTACCATCCGTGGACTCACGGAAGGCCTTATCTACCATCATGGTATTCCACGCAACATTGCCACTGACCAAGGCACTCACTTTATGGCTAAAGAAGTGTGGCAGTGGGCTCATGCTCATGGAATTTACTGGTCTTACTATGTTCCCCATCATCCTGAAGCAGCTGGGTTGACAGAACAGTGGAATGGCCTTTTGAAGTCACAATTACAATGCCAACTAGGTGACAATACTTTGCAGGGTTGGGGCAAAGTTCTCCAGAAAGCTGTATATGTTCTGAATCAGCGTCCAATATATGGTACTGTTTCTCTCATAGCCAGGATTCATGGGTCCAGGAATCAAGGGGTGGAAATGGAAGAGGCACCACTCACTACCATTTGCGGTGATCCACTAACAAAATTTTTGCTTTCTGTTCATTCGAATATTATGTTCTGCTGGCCTAGAGGTCTTAGTTCCAGAGGAAGGAACACTGCCACCAGGGCACACAGCAACAATTCCATTAAACTGGAAGTTAAGATTGCCACCTGGACACTTTGGGCTCCTCTTACCTTTAAGTCAACAGCTAAGAAGGGAGTTATAGTGTTAGCTGGGGTGACTGACCAAGGCTATCAAGATGAAATCAGTCTACTACTCCACAATGGAAGTAAGGAAGAGTATGCAGGAAATACAGGAGATCCCTTGGCTTCTGTTAGTATTACCATGCCCTGTGATTAAGGTCAACGAGAAACTACAACAGCCCAATTTAGGCAGGATTACAAACGGCCTAGACCCTTCAGGAATGAAGGTTTGGGTCACTTCACCAGGGAAAAAACCACGACCTGCTGAGGTGCTTGCTGAAGGCAAAAGGAATACAGAATGGGTTGTAGAAGAAGGTAGTCATTAGTACCAGTTATGACCACATGATTAGTTGCAAAAATTAGGATTGTAATTGCCATGATTATCTCCTCCTTCTTTTACTAAAAAAAAATTTTTGCATGTACATATATGTATAAACTTGTACTAAGAAAATATCTTCATTTTATTCTCTTTTTCCTTTATTATGTGGCATAAGATTTATTGACTTTACATCAGCATTTAAGTATTGTTAACTTTATGTAATAGTATTTGGGTCGGGGATTGGTGCATTTCCAGTTGTACAAAGGATAGTTATATCATATCAGGCATACTTATGACCTTATTACTGTCTTTATTTGAAGATTGTGTATGATCTCAGGAGATGTTTATGGGTTCAAGTTGACAAGGGGTGGACTTGTGATGGTTAATACTGAGTGTCAACTTGATTGGATTAAAGTGATCAACTTCATTGCAAAGTATTGATCCTGGGTGTGTCTGTGAGGGTGCTGCCAAAGGAGATTAACATCTGAGTCAGTGGGCTAGGAAAGGCAGACCTACCCTTAATCTGGGTGGGCACCATCTAATCAGCTGCCAGCACAACCAGAATATAAAGTGGCAGAAAAATGTGAAAAGGCTAGACTGGCTTAGCCTCCCAGCTTACATCTTTCTCCTGTGCTGGATGCTTCCTGCCCTCAAAGTTCTTCAGCTTTGGGACTCGGATGGCCTATTGTGGGACCTTGTGATCATGTGAGTTAATACTACTTAAATATATATATAATATGTACACACACACACACACATACACAGAGAGATCCTATTAGTTCTTAATAGGTCCTTAATAAACTCATATATATAACATAAACTCTCCTTTATATCCTATTATCCTATTATACAGAACTATATCCTATTAGTTCTGTCCCTATTAGAGAACCCTGACTAAAGAGGCTGCAAGTGTGGCGGCCAAAAATGAGAGGAGTTCTCATTAGACAAAACTCAAATGCACTATATTCAGTTCTTTCTACACGGCTCAGAATTAAATTGACAAACAGGAGCCTAACCATAACACAAACAAAGTAGTATAATGACGACAGAAAAATCCCTAAAGAATTTTTATCTGGCAACAGTTAAAAGAACTGAAAAAAAAAAAAAAGTAAGACTAGAAGAAAAGATTCACAGGAATATGGTCATTCTAAAGAAATACTTAAAGGGCTATTGTGTGGAAAAAGGATTAGATTCAATCCATGTGGCTTTATAGGACTAACAGGTAGAATTTATAGGTTGGACTAATTCAATAGATAGTATGGCACAGTGGTTAAAAACAAACAGTTCTAGAGTCATAGAACTTGGTTTAAGCCCCAGTCCTACCACTAAGGAGCTCAGCAACTTTAAGATGGTTGCATAACTTCTTTTTACTTACTTTCTCCACTGCAAAATTAGGATAGCAATAATTTCTACTTCATGTGAAGACTAAATAATAATGCACAGGAAGCCTCAAGTACAGTGTAGCATGTATTACATATTCAATAAATCTTAGTTGATTTCAAATCTGAAATAGTTTCAGTCTTCGACAATAACAACAGAAAGTATTCTAACACCAAACCTGAAGAAATTCAATAGAGCAATTGTTAAGCTGGTGGAGCAAATATTCATCATGGGCTGAGCGTGGGGAATCACTATGTTAGACAAGCTTGACATGTTCGACTTCATACAAAGTCAAAGCAACTGCCTAGCAAGAACACACTTTCGTTTATGCATGTGAGTGTGCAACCTCCATGAGCAGAGGCAAAATGTTAGGTCCAGCCTTCAAAAGGGCTTCCCTGAATTATTTGAAGAAAAGGAACTGAGTTAAAGCAGAGATTTTGCCCATTTTCCCCCAAGTCCCTAATTTTTACTACCTGCTTTCGTGTTCATTGCACAGCAAAGAAATTCTCTACACTAGTTCCAATTCCTGAAGCATTCTGACTTATTACTTCAAAATGACTGATGGTTGTTTGCTAGAAGTGGCCCCAAGGTAGGCGTGGTACATTATTAAATAGTCAAGTGACAAATGATCAGAGACTCTCAGAACTGGAAACTTCAAGACCAAATGGCCCAACACTGGGAAATACCTAATCAACCAAGAGAAGGAGCTGTCTTCTCTTCCCTCCATCCTCCAGGAAATGGTCCCTGGGTTCTCCACTACTTCCATCTTTTATCACCCTGATGGTAAGAGAGGGACATAAACCTCTCTTTAAGTTGATTTAAGTTGACTTCTCCTAAAAGAAATGGCACATACATAAATATGCAGACTTTTAGAAAAATAATACTAAGAAGAGTTTTCTAGAGAAGGGGGAGAAGGGTAGAAAAGAACAGGAAAAAGCAAAAGAATATAAAATCAAAAATTAAAATAACTGCCTTTATTAAAGGGAAGAGGATTAAATTGTACATCAAAAAATAAGACCTGTGATGAACTCTGTTGGTATTATATGCCCTCTAGTATGATGCAGAGAGAAGAGCACATAACCTCTGTGGTAGTCTCAAAATTTTAACTCCAGTCCAACCATGACAAAAGCATCAGACAAACACACAAGGCACATTCTATAAAATGCCTATCTAGTACTCTTTAAAAGTATCAAGATCATGAAAAACCGGGGAAGACTAAGACCGGGTCACAGAATAGAGCAGACTAAGGAGACACAATGACTAAATGCACCACAGGATCATGGATGGGATCAGGACCAGGAAAAGGACTTTAGTGGAAAAGCTGGTGAAATACGACTAAAGTCTGGAATGCAGTCAGTAGTAATGAACAAATGGTAAATTCTTAGTTTAGACTAATGTCCCCAGTGAGATGCAAATAACAGGGGAAACAGAGTGGAAGAGAATTCTCTGTAGGTTTTCACAACTCTTCGGTACAGCTACATTTATTCCAACGTTTACGGTTTCTCTTTTTAAAATGGAGAATATTTGATCATTAAAGAAATTTTACTCACATAAGAAAAAGCTACTATGTTTCTGTTAATATCAATCTATTGTATGGTTTCTACAGAAAAACGGCTGTCCACCAGGTTTGAAATAACCCTTTGGAAATTGTTTATTTGGTAAAACTTAGTTTCCTCTGTTCACAAGTGAGGTAATGCGACACAGTCAAAAGAACATTTCACTGTGGAACTTGGTTGTCACAGTCAAAAAAATTGGAGTTGTACTAGATTTACTTTTAATTGCCTACTGGCTCTAAAATGTTATGATTCGCTTGAACAAATTATAGCATGAGTATGAAAAACAAAAATCTTTTAAAATTAATTTGAGAATATCATGTGTCTGGCTGAAGCAAGAGGAACTGAGGTACAGCTGAACTGTTGATATGCTATTGTTTCTTCACCTTATCTAAAAAGTAACAATAAGGGAGGGTGCTCAGGAAACTTGGCAGGGGAGTCTGGAAATGCTGGGATGGTGATTCTGGGAGGCAAATCTATGAAACAGCAATGGCTTTTAAAGCCAAAAAAAAAAAAAAAATGGGGGAAATATATTCATGCAGAGAATGGCCTAAGGCAAGAGCCGTAAAGACAAGCTATGCAAAAGGATGAGGCATTTGGTCAGGCACTGTCTGCTTCTTACTGTTAAGAAGTCCAGGGCAGAGGCAAGCCCAGTTCAGGGAATTCTTTGAGAATCCAGCTGCACAAACAATGCATCATGGAAGAAAGGCTGGGGCTTTAAGATAAGAGAGAACCCTGAGTTCCCAATAGGAAAGAACCCTCCTTTTCCAATGATGAGTGTAGTAAGATAAATGGTTTAATCTAAAACTGGAGGTAGAAAATGAGAGTAAACCAGCAAGGATAATGACCTCAATGACTGGATTACAGGAAAAGCCAGCCTTTCACCAGAAGGATGGAGTGTCTGAAAAAGTGATTCATGCTCTGAACCAGTGCCCAGTGAATAATATGAGACCAAGTATCTGCATATAATTACCTAGTGGGTACAGAGCTGTGACCCCAGGTTCCCTTAAACACTCTAAAATAATCTTTGCAAATTTAAAACAATTCACTTCACTGTGGATTGAAAGAGGAAAAGAAGAAAGGCACCCATGAAGCGTAAATGTTTGTCTTTGAAAGATTAATTCTCCCTGACCAACAGAGGAGTAAGGCTGCCCAGGCTCATGCCTGTGAAATGTGGGCACCCCTGGAAACCAAATTTTATCACATGATCCCAGAAAAAGTTTGGGTGTCTCATCCAAAAGCACCTAATGGCTATTTTGGGGGATACAGACTATGGGCAGAGCACTATGCCTGGAAAACACAAAAAGAAGTAAATAAAATCCTGCTCTTGGAGAGGCAATAATGTAAGGGTTGAGTCAAATATGCTTAATAGAAATGCATTATGCCTTTCTATCATAAGGTAACTATCCTTTTTTTATTCACTTATTTATTTATTTATTTTTGAGGTGGAGTTTCACTTTTGTTGCCCAGGCCAGAGTGCAGTGGTACGATCTCGGCTCACTGCAACCTCTGCCTCCCAGGTTCAAGTGATTCTCCTGCCTCAGCCTCCTGAGTAGCTGGGATTACAGGCATGAGCCACCATGCCCAACTAATTTTGCATTTTTAGTAGAGACAGGTCTTTTCCATGTTGGTCAGGCTGGTCTCAAACTCCCGACCTCAGGTGATCCACCCGCCTCGGCCTCCCAAAGTGCTGAGACTACAGGTGTGAACCACCGTGCCTGGCCCATTTGTATAATGACTTAAAATGCTTTTATATTTATTCTCTGGAAATATTTCAGGGCTCACAAAACCTTGTGTGGTAGTCATTGTTCTTGTTATTAACCACTTCTACTCTCATTAGCCAATGACAGAGGTCCTCTGAGGCTCAAAGCAGGCAGGTGACCTACTTAAGATGACACAGCCAGCAAGCAGTACAGTCAAAACCTGAACCTCATGCTTTTTCCTGCTACAAATACAGATTTGTTGTCCCAGTTTGCTTTTAGAGTTTTTCTTTGTCTTTAATACCCTACAGTTCACCAAAGAGTGTCTAGCGGTAGATGTGGTTGTATTTACCACCACTGCTCTGAACTCAGTGTGCCTCTTCCACCTGGGGAAGAGTGTTTTTCCTCAGTTTAGCAAGTTCTCACCCACATTCCTTCACATATGGCCTCTATCCCAGTCTCCCTACTCTTTCCTTCTAGAATTCAGTTAGATACTGTGGGAACTTCTCAGCCTGTCCTCCAAGCTTTTCATGACTCATCCAAATTTTCCTTCTTTTGTATCTCTCTGTGCTACATTCTGGGTAGTTTCCTCAGATCTCTCCTCCAGAGCCCTAATTCTCCCCTCATCTTTATACAATGTGCTAGCTCATTCTTTTCAGAATCTACCTTTATTCACACTATCTGTCCTTCCATTAGGGTTTCTCTACCCTCTTATCTTTTGGGTCATTTCACACACACTTCCTGCATTGTCTCTGGCAGGTTGTTCCTACATGTCACCCTCAAGGTAGCTTCATTCTAAGTCCATCCTCAGTGGAAACTGTTTACTGCAGGAAGACCTCACTTGCCCAGGTTTAGGAGACTATCCCTACTGAGTGGTTTTGCAGGTGTTTCCAATGGGTAGTTTGTCTTCCACATTCTGTCTTATGCAAATTTCTCTACTTGGGGAGAAATCTGGATCTCTTATAAAGTGACCAATTTAACTCAAAGGACATTTTTTGTGCATGTCAGTTTCTCTGCAAGGATCTCAGTCTAGAGAAAATGAAATAAATAAAATATTCCCATAAGAGATAGTGTAAATAAAATGCCTATCCCAGAGAGTAAAACATGGTAAACATTAACCCAATGCTAATTGTCTCCCTTTTCCATTGCAGTAAGCAGCAATCTTCACTTGGGCTGGTGGCTCTGAGAAGCCCTCCGTCTCTCTCCAGTTTTTAATCCTTTATTAAGGCCGTTTTTCACCATTATGAGAATGAATGGTTATACATTGTTCAAAAGAAATGCTGTTTTAAAATTATTTTTATTATTATAAGTATGTATCAATTATGAAATTGATTTGGGCAAGCTTTTAATGACTAGTTTTAGCTTTCTGTGATTATAGATTCCATTAATCCTCCTTTTGTAAGAGTTGAGTTATAATCAATCTCTTACTAGGATCAATTTCTCATTTGAAGAAATTATCAAGCTATTTCTAAAATTATACTTAGGGGTTCTAAGACAATTGTCAGTTATTACACACCATCAAAACTGGTATTTTAAAAAGTAAGCTAACACATCATTGCCACACTCCTGGAGAGTTTACAAAGATAAAATAAAAAGCTAACAATGAAATACTATAACATTTATAACTGTCAGAGAAGTATATAAATAAATACTGTTCAGCTGCATTTACTGGCTTGACAAGTAGCCTTTCACAGTTAATTACCAAGATTTCCTTTTAACAGATAGACCATTGTCTGGCAAAACAAAAATTAAAACTATTCTTTCATTGCAAATCCCTCAATATGTAAAAGAAAAACAATGGAAAAATTGTTGAAAGAATTTTCAGTGAACATATTTATATCTGAAAGTTTCACATTGAATAAAGTTTTAACATTACTTACTTTGAGACACAAAAATAATCCTCCCTCTTAGCTCATACAATAAAAAAAAATATGTATTTCTTACCTCTGAACTTCTTGGGAGGGTTGGCAAGGTCCCCGGCCTCTGGGTGCACCACACATCTGTCATCCACTAACCTAGAAGGAAAAGCATGTTTACATTGTTAACATCCTTGTCATATTCATAAACCGTAGACTGCACATGGATATTGCATAAATATTTACCAAAAGTTTTAATACCTTTCTTCACTAAGTAATTTTTTAACAATCATGGGTCTGTAAAAAGATTTGGTTGTAGAGATATTAATTAAAGCCTGGTTTATGAAACTGAAACATAGGAAACATTGTTAAGTAGTAGGAAACTAGTTAGATAACTCATGACATGGAACACTGTAGAGCTGTTTAAAACTACATTAAACAAAATGCACTGGCCTGCAAAACGTTTACAGTATGTTGTGAATGCAGTGGTAACCAATCAGTAAGATACATGTATGCTTAAACACACACACACGCACTTCTACACATACATACATAAGAAATGGAACAAAGCAAAATATTAAGAGTGGTCAGATTACCCACAGTTTTTATTTTCCTGCACTTTTTTTTTTTTTTTTCCTGTGTGTATGTATGTTTTACAGAGAATGTGTAAGCTTATGAGATCAGGCTTCTGGAGTGCCCATAGAGTAGGTGGTTATGCCTTCCTGGCCTGCATTCAATCTCTGGCTTGGCCACTTCCTAGCTAGGTGACTTCAGGCCTCCTTCTTTATACCTAAACAATAAGGATAAAAATATCTACCTCACTGCATTGTTAGAAAGATTAAATGACTTAGTATTTTTAAAGTACCTAGTATGACTTCTGGCAGTTTCCATTCAATGGACAAATAAAATCAAGAACCCTGTGTCTTCACATATTCTCTGCTTCTAGAAGAGTGCCCGACATACTACAAGTGCTCAACAAATTAAGTCAAATGAATAAACTGCCTTTGTAGCCACAAAAACATGTTTAATCTCTATTAAAATATTTATGAGAAGACAATTTGTAGGACAATTTCAAGACAGAGAAGCTGAATCTCTGAACTGAGAGCCAGGAGACATGAATCTCTTGCTCAAAGAGAAACATCTGTTAATACCAGACTCACTAACGTTCACATCCCCATCGGTTACGTGATGCGAATACCCAGGTTTTTCTCCAGAATATTGTGAGAATGTATGTTAATTAATTACATGTATATGAATTCATTTAAAGGGAGATGCCCAAATTGCAACCTGGTGGTTTAAAAAAAAAAAAAAAAACGAAGTATTAACCAGACTCACTAGCATGCATCAACTCCAGCACAGGAGTTGAACTAGGATGACTGACTTAATCAAAATGAAACTTTTGGTTCCTAGTTTATCTAGTTACTGGAAGCAGACACTTCCTAAATCAACAGATTTTTCTGTGGGATTCAATTTCTATAAAACAAAATACTGATTTGGTCAAGAAATACAGTTCTTTGATTTTTTTAATATATCCTTCATTCACACTGGTTTACTAAAATGTGGTTTTACAAGAGCTGCCAGGCATGCAAGAAATTCCTTTTAAGAGTCTCTAAAAACTGATTTATTAGAAACAGGAAGTCACATTGGGTCAAGAGAAAGCAAACCCAAACTTCCACAGTGTCCAACTTCAGCCTGTAACATTGAATCTGAAAGGCTCCAAAAGTTCTGAGAATATTACAACGTAAGATGTAAATAAAAGAGCCGTGAAGGAAAGGTCGGCTTTTCTAATTGGTCAAGACATGTTAAGAATTCGAATACAATGGTCAAAATGATTTTATTTAGAGCACATAAAAATTTGATAATGTAAAAATTACAAATGACACTGACATTCTATTCATTCCTTGTACCTGTGCATTACCACAAAAACACAGACTCCTATGAATGTCACTGAGTCCCTGCCTGTGTGGACCAGCCACAAGAGGAATGGGAACTGAAGCTATAAATCAGATGACAATGTATTTATGTGAATGCTAGTATCTATCCTCAATTATCTGATAGCCCAGATAAAAACATAATAACTAAGAATGACTTCAGTTCTAAAAATTTGTCCTATTCCTTACACAAAAACGTCTGTGAAAATCACAAAGACAGTCATTTCATCCTGAAGACTCAAAGAACTGGAACTGAATTTGAAGAGAATGGAAGGAAGGAAAGGACAGGAAGAAGCAAGGAGTCTGAATCTGTTACAAGACATATTTTAATGGTAGTTGGAATCCTGTTTGACTTTTAATGCCAAAATCCTAGAACAACTTCTACAATATCCCCAACAGCCTCTTCCTGAATACTTCCAAGACCAATATATTTACCATTTACCATCATTCTGACAGCACTAATATTAGAAATGTGTTTTATATGGAGGTGGAATAGTATCTTATCTTTCCCAGTACTGATCACATTTTCTTCTATCTACTTGCCTAATTGTCTTGAGTCTTCCAATAAATTTTAAGCTCCATGAAGTCAGAGATTGAAACCATCTTGTTTACCATTATATCCTTGGCATCTACTAGAATGAGGTGCAATAGATACTAAATAAATATTTGTTAAATAAATAAATGAGTCAGTGAATAAATGATGTTGGCTTCCCAATTAATTCTCCCTGTCTGTTCCCAGTTCTTTCTTCTGGTACTGTATAGACTAAGTTTTCTTTTTCTGAGATGAGCAAACTGATTTCTCTCCAGTCCTTCCCCATGTGGATATTTACCAGGAGTTCAACATCCTTCATACACCCCAAGTGCCAGCATCCCCTCACCTGTGATCCTAGAGACTATCCACATGAGTCTAGATGCGCCCCAGCAAGGGCAGAGTACAGAGGACTATTACCTCCTTCTTTCTCATACTAAACTTATAGAAATGCATCCTACAATTTTAGTAACTCCTCTGGCAGTTAAGGTTCCCCTCTGACTTTCATTGGGTTTATAGTAAACAATAATTCCAGGTCCTTTACATGTGTACCACTGATAAGCCAGGTTCTCCCACCCACCAGTAGGGCAGTTAACTTTTATAACCTAAGGACCAGAATTAACAACCAAACAGGGATAAATATAAAGACTGACCTTTGGTCCATGAGAAGAAAATCATCTGAAAAACATTGATCTATTCCATCCCTAGTTAACTCATTTAGACCATGTCATGGTTTTGTCCATTTCAACCACTCATGATCAATGTTCCCCAAATTTGGCTGAATCGTTTGGGGAGTTAAAAATAGTAAGGATAACCAAAAAAAAAATCTTTCCTTTGTCCAGACCTATTAGAATAAAACTTTCTAGGGACAAGGGCTGTGTGTTTTAAAAAGCTCTCTAACCCTCTTTAAATGGAGTAGGAGGATCTGCTCTGCACTCCTACAATACTCTAGGCTATCCTCTACCAATAGACTGTATCACAGTCCAGTATAATTTTATAATTTCATATATACATATACACACACACACACACACACACACACACACACATATATATATATATATGCAACATCATTATAAGCTCCAAGAGAGTCAGCCCATTTCTGTCTTACCATTATAGGGCCATCTTTAAGCATTATGCTTAAAATATAGATGGTGCTAAATAATTACTTGATGAATGATTAAAGTGACATTTAAAATCAGTGATGCTATTTTTGATAGTTAACATAAACAATAAAATAACTAGAAGCAATAAATGGTTGACTAATAAGAGACGGAAGAGAGATTTGGAAATATTCCCTATGTAGGTATGTCCCAGAAAATTATCAAAAATGTCATATCCTGAAAAAGGCCAAAAGAGCCTGCTCTAAAAAACAATATCTCAGGTAGCACCATTCAATCCAATCCATCAGTGCACATCTTAATGGGCTACATTTGTTTTTCTTAGAACTAACTAGTGATTTATAGTACTAGCCTAAAATTCTCAATTTTTCACTAAAACTCATCTAACATAAAACCTGTTGTTTTTTCTACCTATTTTTCTCTTCATATGGTCATAATTGTAAATTATTTGTTCAAATTTACTTACAAGAAAAAATCACTCAACGATTAGATCTTCGAAAGTATAAGGAAAATTTAATAGCTACTTTGATTTTATACATAAGTATGAATTTTGTAAATGTGAATGGAATTTTAACTGGACATAACAAGAGTCTTAAAAATTCTGTAAGAAGTATAATATCTACATGAAAAAGCTATGTTTATGCATTAAATTCAAGTCCACTGATACCTTGTTAAAAATAAAGTATACTATTAACTATTTTCACAAATGCCAACAGTCAAGAGAAAATGCATTGTTTTCTTATCTGATTTCTAGGTTTTTGTTGTTTAAGACACTCTACTGGCCGGGTGCGGTGGCTCACGCCTGTAATCCCAGCACTTTGGGAGGCCGAGGCGGGTGGGTCACGAGGTCAGGAGATCGAGACCATCCTGGCTAACACAGTGAAACCCTACCTCTACCGAAAATACAAAAAATTAGCCGGGCGTAGTGGTGGGTGCCTGTAGTCCCAGCTACTGGGGAGGCTGAGGCAGGAGAACGGCATGAACCCGGGAGGCAGAGCTTGCAGTGAGTGGAGATGGTGCCACTGCACTCCAGCCTGGGCGACAGAGCGAGACCCCGTCTCAAAAAAAAAAAAAAAAAAGACACTCTACTGCTGTCCATGTCCAGAAATGTAACTGAAATCCATCCTTTCAACCTAGCTTCAATCTACAGAAATTACCTGAAATCCATCCTTTGAACACATCTTCAAGTTTCATTTCTTCATTGAAGCTATATTCCCACTGATGGGAGAATCTTCTCTGAAATCTCATAGCAATTTTAGAGTATCTTCTAGTTTACAAGATATAAGTATGACATACACATGAGTCTTATCTTCCCAACCAAATAACAACTATAATCTATCAATCACTAATTGCATGCCAAGTACTGCTCTATATGTTTATAAACATAATTACTAATTTCAAAACAATTTTGGAAATATTTTCTCTTGCAGATTAGAGAGATCAGGTGATAATGGTGGAGATGACAGCTCACGAGCAAAGCCAAGATTTGGACCCAGATCTGCAAGACCAAAGACTTGGCTCCCTCCTTCTGTTCTACCAGGCTGAACTTGTATTCTCTTATATATCCACATACTCTGCTTTCCAAGTATACATGCATGTTACAATAATGGAGATGTAGTAGACACTCCAATATTTTTTACTGAAATGCTAACTGACTTTCATTGATGTCTATTCCAGCTTTAACATCTCATAATTCTATAATTCCATTTTTATAGTACCTAAAATTAGAAAGCATAATTGTATACTGAAGTATTTTATAAACATTATTAATTTGCATAATGCCTTCCTGATTTGTGCCATATCTAGAAATTCAACACCAAAACACATCAAGGTAAGGAAAGGATGAACTATTAAATGATGTTAGGATAATTAGTTGTCTATTTGGGGAAAAATGACACAATCCCTTCTTCACATAAAAAGTTAATACCACATGAATTAAAGTCTCAAATGTGATAAGTAAAGCTATAAAACGTTTAGAATACATGGATGATGATATTTATGAACAGGAGAGTAGAAAAAATTATTTAAGCCAGACTAAATAAAAAGGACAAAACGTAAAAGACCAATAAGTTTGTCTACATTAAAAGTAAGACTTCCATCCACCCAAGGACAATATAAAGAGACAGAAGACTCACAAGGCCACTGCTATGCTTATGCATTTGTACAACAAGCATATTATAAAAAAGGTGGTAGCATCCGGGCACAGAGGCTCAGGCCTGTAATCCCAGCACTTTGGGAGGCTGAGGTGGGCAGATCACCTGAGGTCAGGAGTTCGAGACCAGCATGGTGAATATGGCGAAACCCCATCACTACAAAAAATACAAAACTTAGCAGGGCATGGTGGCGCGCACCTGTAATCCCAGCTACTCTGGAGACTGAGGTGGGAAAATCTCTTGAACCCAGGAGGTGGAGGTTGCGGTGAGCCCAGATCACGGCTACTGCACTCCAGCTTGACCAACAGAGTGAGACTCTGTTTCAAAAAAAAAAAAAAAGGTGGCAGTACACAAAATCAGTTCTGAAATGTGCTATGTTCCACTGTTGAAGCCATATACCGTGGCACAAGCTGCATCTGCCCAGAAGTAATCGAATGTTTGCACAAGAGAACAGCCTGTGCAGCCAACAGAGGCCTTTTTTCTCATTCACACAAAGAAGTCATAAATACTAATGGCATCCCTTAACACATAAGTTACAAACTAGGAGAAGATATTTGCTACAAATATTTAGTATCAGAAATTTATAAGGAATGCCTAAGAATCAATAAGAAAAAGACAACCAAACAGAAAAATGCAAAATAACTCATGAATAAGCCTGACGAAACACTAATATCTTTTAGAAGTCTAACAAAATGTTCAACTTCATTTGTAATCAGAAAAAAAATTAAGTCAAATTAAAATCTTACTATATATCCAACAAATTGGTAAAAAGTAAGGTAGGAAAAAATTTAAATGTTAGTAAGGTTTTGGATGAATGCAAATTTTCATTCACTGCCATAGGGAATAGAAATTAGAACAAGCAATTTGGAAAAAATGTGACATTTAAAAGTTGAACATGTGCTTGCCCTTCTATTCACCATTTGTATTTCTAGACACATATATGCTCTACAGAAATCTTACAAACTTGCATCTGAAGACATGTATGAACAAGAGTGTTTGAGGCAAAACTGTTTATGATAGCAACAACTGAAAAAAACACAATATTCATCAATAGTGACATGGATAAAGAAGTTATGACTAGGTCGGGCATGGTAGCTCACACCTGTAATCCCAGCACTTTGGGAGGCTGAGGCGGGCGGATTGCCTGTGGTCAGGAGTTCGAAACCAGTCTGGCCAACATGGTGAAACCCTGTCTCTACTAAAAATACAAAAAACAAAAATTAGCTGTGCTCGGTGGCCTGCACCTGTAATCCCAGCTACTCAGGAGGCAGAGACAGGGGAATTGCTTGAACCAGGGAGGTGGAGGTTGCAGTGAGCTGAGATCGCACCACTGCCCTCCAGCCTGGGTGACAGACTGAGACTCCATCTTAAAAAAGAAAAAAGAAAAAAGGTATGACTAAATGAATAATTTCATACAATAGATAACTACCAAAAAAGTGAAAAAATTGTACTGCATGCAATGACACTAAAAATCTCAAAAACATAAAGTTGAGCTTTAAAAAAATCAAGTCCAAAAATAATAAATGTTATATAATTCCATTGTATAGATGCATATATAGGCTATACTAAACAGCATATATTTTAGGAATACGCACGGGGTATAAAAAATTAATGTATAAAATGTATGGCTATCAGATTTTTAAATAGATTTCTGAAAGAAAGCAAATAATTCCTTTGTCTCCAGTCCCTCATTTTTCCAACAACTACAAAGAAAATGCCACATAACTGATAAAATATTAGTTGTATCTTTTCTCTGATGAAGCCATAAATGCTATTTCCATCTGGCATACATTATAAAATCAGCATATTATTTTCCTGATGTTTGTTTACCACATATATCTGATCCATTTACCACTAAGTGATATAGTTCATTTCTAACAAAATGGCTCTGAAATGCATTTAAATAAAATGAATTTGGGGAAAGAGAGAAGGTGGGGCATCCACAATTGACATTACTAAAAGCTTTTACTAGAGAGGGGGTTAAGATGTGGCCAGGTTCATAAGCATCATGGAATTATTTTTATTTTTATTTTTATTTTTATTTTGAGATGGAGTTTTGCTTTTGTTGCCCAGGCTGGAGTGCAACAGTGCAATCTCGGCTGACTGCAACCTCTGCCTCCCAGGTTCACGTGACTCTCCTGTCTCAGGCTCCCGAGTAGCTGGGATTACAGGCGCACGCCACCGTGCCCGGATAATTTTTGCATTTTTTGTAGAGATTGGTCAGGCTGGTCTCGAACTCCTGACCTCAGGTGATCCGCCCACCTCGGTCTCCCAAAGTGCTGGGATTATAGGCGTGAGCCACTGTGCCCAGCAGAATTGTCTTTAAAAGAACTTTCAGAACTTTATCACAAATAACTTGATCCCCCAACGCTGGGATTTTCACTCTGCTTGACTACATGAATTTCTCCCTCAGCTGCAGTCTTCTGGCTTCTCACCTAAACTGTACCTCCACCCCACCAATCTACCACAGGCCCCCACAACTCTGGCACGTCATTCAACTCCCTCCTTCACCTGCATTTAGAAGCAGCAGTGGAAGAGAAGAAAAAAACCTGACTTCTCATCCTTGACCAGCTATGTTTATGCTAGTTACTGAACCTCACTGTGCCGCATTTTTTAAATGGGGCAGCTGTGTTCCCACACGTTCCTCATATTTCTGTGGTTTCTTGTTTCTCTGCTCCTGTTTTGTGACTAGAGTTGGCTTATCATCCTTCACTAGCGCCCTCTGACATGTATCATAATTTATACACTGTAGTTTGAAAGTTTAAGTGTTTAGCATCTATTTTTTAGAAGCTTACAAATTATTTTATCATTACAAGCTAAATACTAGCACTAAGTGGTTTTGTTCCATTCATTCACCATCGTCTTAGAACACATTATTTTTAAAATGTAATATCTTGCCATTTAGTAACATGTACATTTTTAATTTAGCCAACATTCAAGTTGCCCAAATAAGAAGTTAATCCCAAGGATGTTAATTCATGTTTGTATGGTAATGAATTTTTCTCATAATCCAGAATAACTTAAGGAATGCAAGGTTCTACAAATGTCCAGTTTCCCACCTTACATCTGACAGGTCCTATGGACACTCCTGTACAAGACCATAAATAATTCAAATCATGCTAAGAAGGAAGTAATTTCATTGCAAAACTTTCTGCCAAAATGTTTCTAACTTATAAATGCAAAACAGATGCAACATGCCACATTCGCTCACAGCTACACTCATATTTTGCCTCTCTGTGATGACAAGAGGAGTTAAGTGCACATTTGTTTGCCATTGGAAATGTGTGGTTTTCAATGGTTTTTAAATTGAAACAAATAAATTTAGCACTATCTCCTCTTTTAAGACATGTCTAATTTCAATAATGTTCTTGACTAACACAAACTTTGGCTTAAATATTAAAAGTATGTTTAATTCCATATAGAAGTTTTTCAATCAAGCATAGGTTTGTTGCTGCAATATTTCTAAAACTGGTTTCACTCAGAGTTAGAATTGTGCTTGCTCTTAGGTATTCAAAATATTCCCACTTATTTTTCCATGAAAGACATAATTAATCTATACCCACACATAAATTACAGGATAAACACTAAACTTTGAAGTACTACTAAAAATACTGGATGAATCCATATATTTAAATTTTTTTTGATGAATGCTATCACCCTGACCAAATGATTTAACTATTAACTACCTTTTTAAAATATGGGTATCACATGACTATAAAGAGAATGCTGTTTCTGACATATTAATCTTTTTATAAAGCACTGCAGGGCCGGGTGCAGTGGCTCATGCCTGTAATCCCAGCACTTTGGGAGGCCGAGGCAGGTGGATCACGAGGTCAAGAGAGCGAGACCACCGTGAAACTCTGTCTCTACTAAAAATACAAAAAACTGGCTGGGCGCGGTGGTGGACACCTGTAGTCCCAGTTACTCAGGAGTCTGAGGCGGGAGAATGGCGGGAACCTGGCAGGCAGAGCTTGCAGTGAGTCGAGATCGCTTTGCCACTGCACTCCAGCCTGGGAGACAGAGCGAGACTCCGTCTCAATAATTAAAAAAAAAAAAAAGGCACTGCAAGAAGCCATCATCTCATGAAGCGATTATCTTCAGAGTATCAGTACTGGTGAAACTATGGGGATAAGCAACTTAAAAAGTTACACACAACCTTTCAAAGAGAAACACATCTATCTGACAATGATTTCAGAGAGGATTTGCCTGTGTATTTTGAAAGCTTACAGTCCTAATCCAGCCAAAGAAAAATAATCATGACTTTTTCTTCTGGGTTTCTCTTTCTCCATCTAATAACTTCCTTTTCTTTATCCTCTTGACCCTGCCTCCTCAACCTCTTTGAACCCAGTGTTACTGCAAGTCAGTTTGTGAAGCATTTTGTCCTAGCTTGTCCATTACAATTCTCATGAAAGTCAAAGCATCTGCAAAGTGCCTTTCTCAGAATATGAACAGGCATCTCTACCAGTTGAGGTCAATTATTTAGTGGTGGCTGAGCTGACCTTAACTACTACCAGTTCTCAATCGCCTGCAAAGAGCCAGAAAATCATTGGTGCTAGTAAAAGTGACTCACTAGACAAGTTCAAGTCCAGATCTTTACCACCACCACACTGTCATTCCTATCTGAGTTTTCACCACCTGGTTGACACCAATTTGCAGGTGCTCTCAGGGAAAAAGGGCCATACAAATCAGAAACCCACCTAGTTTCACTCTCTTCTTCCAAGTACAGACACCTCCACCACCCCAGGTTTCTGTCTGCTTTTGGTCACTCTCGGTGACCTACACATAGTTGTTTTTTATATTTTGTCCAGAATTTACAGTTGTGATCAAGAAAAAACTTTCCACTCAGAAAAAAAGACCAAAAAAATTTTATACTTGATATACTACAGATTAAATTCAAAGAAATATGAACTCAAATATTTTTAAAATTACTAATAAGACAAGGAAACAAGTTACTATGCATGAGTCACCAAAAACAACAACAAACATCGTAATTATCAACTAAAAAAATAAAAAATAACTATTATGAAATGTTTGAAGAAATGGAAGATAAATTTTATAAAAAGGGCAAGGAGGAAGAACACATCAAAAATGGTCAGATAGCTTGGCATGGTGGTACACCCCTGTAGTCTCAGCTACCTGGGAGGTTGAGGCAGGGGAATTGCTTGAGCCCAGGAGTTTGAGTTGAGTCTGGGCGACATAGCAAGACCCCATCGCCTTAAAAAATATGGCCAGATAGATTTAGTAAAGAATTCCTAGGAATGAAAAATAATTATTGAATAAGCAGGTGGATTGAAGACAGTAAATCAGACACAACTAATTAATATATTAGAAGAAAGGTTTTAATAATTACTTGGAACGAAGCAGAGGACAACAAGGATAGAGAAAATATGAAAGACGTTTAAGATATATAAAGGACTAGATGAAAAGGTTACCACGCATATATAGTTAGCATCCATAGCCATTGTGGCTATGGACGGGTTCACCTTGGGTGGAGGCCTGGAGCTTGCCCTGGCCTGCGACCTCCAAGTGGCAGCTTCCTCAAAAGTCACGGGACTGATTGAGAGACCGCTCGAGGGCTCCTCCCAGGGACAGGAGGCACTCAGAGGCTGCCACGCTGCCTGGGGGTGACCCTGGTGAAGGAGCTCATCTTCACAGGCTGACAACTGAGTGGGCACTGGCGCTGGTGAATCACGCTGTGGCCCAAAACAAGGAGGGTGATGTCACCTACCACTGGGTGCAAGCACTGGCCCAGGAGGTCCTGCCCCAGTCTCCCACTGCCATGCGGTTGGCCAACGTAGCCACTGACCAAGGCATGGACGTGGACATTGCATCAGGGATGGCCACTTAAGGGATATTTTATGCCCAGAATGTTCCAACCTGGGACTGGCTGGAAACATGGCAGAGAGAACCAACCCCCAAAATTTGTTGGCAAATGACATCCATTTAACCTTCAGCATGGGAGATGCGTACCTTGAACAACAGGATCCAGAAGAAAAATTTGCATCAGGACTGCCCTCATCATTTCACCTCTCTGGGCTTTGGTTCCTCCATAAGGATGATGAGAGATATGATATGATTGGCATGATGCCTGGAACCAAGATGCTGACCATACCACCTACTGCTACCTTCCTTGACGTCACGCTAGGGTTGGATTTGCTTTGGAGAATGCCTGTCTCTCTCTCTCTACTCAAATGAAGAAGAATTAAAATAGATCCCTCTGGGTCTTTGTATCATTGGTTGTCAGGCCCTGACTTCTCTCTCAGTTATCAGGTACTAACTAGAGATGTCAAGAGATTTTAAGATACCCCTAGTTTTTTTCCTCTGGACAATAGAGATAATAAACTCTGGTATTGGTTGTACCTGTACCAGAAGTTAGACTGCAGATCCTAGCTCTTTGCCAGTTACTCACTGTATAATTTTGGACAAATTGTTTAAACTCTGGGCCTCAGCTTTCTCATCTGCAAAATGAAACTGTTGTGAGGATTTAACAAAATAAAAATACCTCATGTTAAAAAACAAGCTAGATTTTGTAGTTGGATGAAAAAATCCAGCCATAGGCCATTTACAAGAGTCATACCTAGAATATAAGGACAGAACAAAACAAAGCAGGAAAATACTAGCCAATGGAAGGTATGGGCCAGGGGTGGTAGCTCATGCCTATAATCCCAGTGCTTTGGGAAGGTGAGGTGAGAGGATCACTTGAGGCAAGGAGTTCAAGATCAGCCTGGGCAACATAGCAAGACCCTGTCTCTACAAAATATTTTAAAAATTAGCCTGGCATATTGCATGCACCTGTGGTCTCAGCTACTTGAAGGCTGAGGCAGATCACTTGAGCCTGGGAAGTGGAGGCTATAATGAGCTATGATCACGTCACTGTACTCCAACCTAGGCAACAGAGCAAGACCCTGTCTCTAAAAAAAATAAAAATAATTTTTTGAAAAGAAAAGTATAGTAGCAGTGATAATATCAGACAAATAGGCCAGGCATGGTGGCTCATGCCTGTAATGCTAGCACTTTGCAAGGCCAAGGCAGGAGGAACATTTGAGCTCAGAAGTTCAAGACCAGCCTGGGCCACATAGTGAGACCCTGTCTCTTTAAATTAATATATATATATATCCAACTATTTCCTCCTAGAAATGTTTCTCAACGAACTGCAGAGGAGATATATATATCTATCTATATAGACAGAGATAGATATCTATAGATCAGAAAAATCAAAAAAAGAGAAAAAAGCTTTATTCAGAATAAAGAGAGCCATTACATCATGAGAAGTGTTTCACTGCTTTAAGAAGATATACAAATTCTAAATGTATATGCAACAGCCTCAAAATAAACATAATTTACGAAACTACAGGGAAAAATTAACAATACACTATCTTAGTGGGAGATTTCAACACACTTCTTAATTACTGATAGAGCAAACTGACAAAATTTGTAAGGATATAAGCTTTGAAACCTGTAATCAACAAGCCTGATCTAATGGATGCACATAAAATGGAAAATATATTCTTTTGGAGCATATATGGAATATTAACATGCCAGTTTCCTTAACTGTTTTCATCATATGGTTTTCATATCTCCATTCTATTTCTAAAATATAGCCTAAATTTACAGGTTTGGCTTTTAAAAAACTATTATTTTCTTGGCTTACACTGAACTTACATTTAACTAAAAACCCCCACACTCAGCCATCCTCCAAAGGCTTAGGGTCTCCTATGATCCCACCATATTTGACATGCTGTTATCTTATTGTGTTATACTTCAAACTGTTATCTTATTGTATGATACCTCTAACTACATGTCTCCAATAAACAATGAGCTCCTTGGGGACAGCACAGTATATTTTTCATCTTTATCTCCTCAATACCCAGCACAGTGACTGGCATATAGTAAGTGCAAAAAAAAAAAAAAATGTTAAATGAATCCATTGATATTTTAAAGGTAAAGAAAACAAACTGCAAAAGACAAAATGAGGTAAGTAATGATAGAGCAGAAAGAAAGAAAGATTATAGGAAGGAAAGATGAAGCAAGTATGTAATAATGATATAGCTGTTTGTCCTTGGCTCATACCCTCAGCAAACCATAAAGTAACATTTAATTACATATTCTAGAAGTGGATGGCTAGAGGAGACCTCTGAAAATAATCCAGTTAGTAAGAGCTCCTACACAGAACAGAACATCAGTTAACCAAAACATTTTTTTCCTTTGAAATCTTCAGACTACAATGTAGTCAGTGATTCGTTCTGTAGCCTAAGGACCTGCCTCTTCCCTGTTCCTTTATGCCTCCTTCTTCAAAAAGAGATGAACATGAGAACAAACTACCACTTCCTGACTGATCAAACATAAAAGAGAAACATTCCTAGGAGGAAATAGTTGGCAAGAGAACTTCCCTGGCCAGAAAAACATCGGGCAACTGTAGACCAATTCCCAGAGTCATTACAGCATGAGAAACTAGACTCATACTACCAGAAACTTGAGGGTGTAAATCTGATCATTACACATTATACACAAGTAACAAAATATCACATGTACTCTCAAAATATGTGCAACTATTATATATAAATAAAAAATAAAGAAATAATTTTAAGTTACCTTGTGAAAGTTACAAGCAGATGACTGTTGTTTCAGAGTCAACTAAAAACTAGAATCTTTCTGAGAACTACCAGAAAAGGAAAAAGCTAAAAAACAAAACGACTTCCCATTCCCAGGTAATTCCTTCAGACAGAACTTCCAACATTTGACATTGGCTAAATGTGAATAAATACGGGTTTTAGAAGAAAAATACAGTTGTCACTCCAAATTCACACCTTTAATTGGTATGGATGGACTCAATGGGCATACAATCCCTCTTTTAAGACATTTCTGTGCACAAAGAAAATATTTTCAGATTTATTCAAGTTACTGGCAAGAGACTAATTGTGGCTAGAATGACAGATACACCTTCTTCTGAAGCATTTTAATTAAAGTGCAGAGACCTCTCTTTCTGGGAGGGAGTCAATAAGTCCTTACCCGAAAATAATGAAGCAACCCACATGACCTGTGAAAGCTGAGCCAACCAAGGGGAAAATCAAAAGGCAACAAAAACAAGCAGAAAAGTCCAATGGCTGAAAAGAGCTACATCTGTATGCATTAAATTAAACCATTTCCCTCGCTTATAGGCTGGATATTATTTCCAACCCCCACAGGCAGAAAGAGTAGTACTCTTAAAGTAGAATTTATAATTAATAATAGATAATGAATTTATCTCTAAATACAACAGACTCCTAATTTCTTTATTTTATTTTATTTTATTTTATTTTATTTTATTTTGAGACAAGGTCTCACTCTGTCACCCAGGCTGCAGTGCAGTGCTGCAATCTCGGCTCACCACAACCTCGACCTCCCTGTTCAAGCAATCATCCCACTTCAGCCTCCCTATTAGTTGAGACTACAGGCACACCTGGCTAATTTTTGTATTTTTAGTAGAGATGGGGTTTTGTCATGTTGCCTAGGCTGGTCTTGAACTCCTGGGCTCAAGAGATCCACCCACCTCAGCCTCCCAAAGTGCTGGGATTGCAGGCATAAACTACCATACCAGGCCAGAGACCCCTAATTCTAAGTCCGAATCCTTCAGACAGTAATCATCACCACAAATAAAAACTCCTAAAGAGACAAACTGGTTTCTAACCTAATAGGACTAAAATGGGAAAATATAAATTTAACAATATATTTTTCTATTTAAGAGTCTAATATCACAATTGTTATCTGTTCCATGCTAAATCTGTGATGTTGGAAAAGTCATTTCTCTGGCCTAAGTACAAAATTGAGATAATACTAGTACTAACCTCATAGGGTTTATTTGAAAATTAACTGATTTAATAAAGCAAAATGTTCAGTACAAAGTCATATGCAATACAGGTTAGTCATCATTATCATCATTATTAATGTTATTTATTCAACACCTGACACCAAGTACATACTCAAAAATGATTGACTATTGCCATTTTCATCATTATTTATTACTGCTTAATTGTTGAAAGAAGTTCACCAGTAAGACAGTAACTTCAGAAAAAATGAATTTAAATATCTTCACAAAGAAATGCATTCATTCTGCAAATATTTACTGACCAGCTACTTTGTGCCAGGCATTGATCTAAGAGCAAACAAAACTAATACTCTTGCAGGAGGGAGTGGGGAGGAGACAAATCACAAGCAATAAGCATAGTAAATCCATAAATTACATAGCGTGCTAAGGGATAAACACTATAGAAAAAAAGAAACACAGTAAAACTGGCTGGGCACGTGGCTCATGCCTGTAATCCCAGCACTTTGGGAGGCCAAGGCGGGTGGATCACAAGGTCAGGAGTTCAAGACCAGCCTGGCCAACATAGTGAAACCCCGTCTCTACTAAAAATACAAAAAAAAAAAAAAAAATAGTCAGGCGTGGTGGCAGGCGCCTGTAATTCTAGCTACTTGGTAGGCTGAGGCAGGATAATTGCTTGAACTCAGGAGGTGGAAGTTGTGGTGAGCTAAGATCACGCCATTGCACTCCAGCCAGGGCAACAAGAACGAAACTCCATTTAAAAAAAAAAAAAAAAACATGGTAAAAAGACTTAAAGAAGGTGAGGGAGACATGTAGGAGAACTGCCTTCCAGGACAATGACTACAGTGGGACCATGTTCAGCATGTTCCAAGATCTGCAAAGAAGCCAATATGGCTGGCAGGAGCCAGGAAGGAGGTGATTGGCAAGGACATTTGAACCATCAAGCAATGGAAGGCCAGACTTGCAGGGCCTCCCAAGTCATAGGAAACACTCTTGTTTTCATTCTGAGTGAGACAGGAGCATTGTGAGCGCAGATAGGTCAATGTGATCTGGCTTATTTCTAAAAAGATCCCTCTCGCTGCCGAGTTGAGAATAGATAGACTGGTGGGGAAGAGAGAGACAGAAGTGGTAAGACCGCTTTGGAAACTAGCAGAGCAATCCAGGTAAGAAAAGTGAGGGTCCATAAATATGTTTCTCAAAAGCTATCAATCTCCCAACTAGGGAGCACAGCAGGAAATTTCAGAGGAGATACAAACAGTTGCTCTTTCTTTGAGAGCTGTTATATTGATTTTGGAGTAGAATTATATATGGCAAGACAGTAATGACCATAAATATGGTGCAGTTAAGTACTTCAGAGTCCAAAAACTAGACCCTGCCTGGCACAGAGTAAACACTGAATATTCACTTACTGAGTTCAGTAAATATGAATGGACTCAACTTCTTGGTGGAAAATGTTATTCAAACATGACTTTTAATAGGAAAAATCAAGACATAGAAAAAGCCTTGAAAAAAAATCAAGAGACTGTAGTACCCTCTACTCTGACACTACACTGTTTGTTAAACATTAATTTACATTCACTCATCCTTTTTTAAACAAATATAGCTGACCACCCACTGTGTGTCAAGTACCACATTACCTTCTAGTTGAATCCCTTCACTACGTCTTAAGGGGAAATAAAAGAATAAATGTGTGGGAATATTCTGGGTAAGTTCACATTTCGTTACTAAACATGAAAAGAATTTCAGGACAAGGATCTGGAACTACTGAGTGGTAGTAGCTGGGACTACAGGCACTTGCCACCGTGCCTGGGTAATTTTTGTCTTTTTGTAGAGACAGGGTTTCACCACGTTTCCCACTCTGGTCTCAAGCACGTTTGCTCAAGCAATCCTCTTGCCTCGGCCTCCCAAAGTGCTGGGATTACAGGTATGAGCCACCATGCCCGGCCCATTGCAACCATCTCAATTTATCAAAATACATGTGAAAGATTTAAACGCATTTGAATCATCCTAAGGGTGTTATTCTCAAACTTTCACAATAATTATACAAAGAAAATATCCCTCTTCTCTTTAAGAAATATATATATATGTACTATTAGACCAGCCTGGCCAACATGGTGAAACCTCGTCTCTACTAAAAATACAAAATTCAGCCAGGCATGGTGGTGTGCACCTGTAATCTCAGCTATTCAGGAGGCTAAGGCCCGAGAATCACTTGAACCCAGCAGATGGAGGTTGCAGTGAGCCGAGATTGCACCACTGCACTCTGGCCTGGGTAAGAGAGCAAGACTCGGTCTCAAAAAATTAAAAAGAAGAGATATATATACACACACACATAAATATATACATATATATATACACATATATACATATATATGCATTATTTGAAAATCCATGTTAAATGAAATATATGTCAAAAAAAGAATAATTGAAATTGTGGTCATTTGAAATCTTGGTCATTGATACTATGTTCCACTGTAATAAAACACATAGAAAAGTATTTCAGCAATACCCATACATTGCAAAGTATTTCCTTCCCCACTCAAAATCAACCTGCACTGATTCCACTTATGAACCCAGCCAAGTACAATGTGTTCAGTCCATGCCAATGTCCTGCTGGAGGCATCAGAGGGCAGGTGAGAAGTCAAGCTGGAACACAATGTCACATGTGAGGAATCCAAATCACTGCCTCTGTAGTCTGAAGACAGCAGCTCTCCGTGTTTTATAACAGGTTTTACAAGATTCTTATAATGTTCTCCTAGTTTTTTTCTTTTGTACAGATGTTAGTATTTATTCTCCTAATTATTAAAAATTCTGCAAGAAAGATAGTCTTTACTTTCAGAATGTAAGTGTCTTTAGTGATAGCATCCAGAAAACCAGCTGCTTGGTAAGTGACATTCAATGGACCTGCTGACATCTTAAGACCGTAATATCAACCCCAAATTAAACTATTCATGAAAGGAGCCACGGATATCAGTTACAGTTTAGTCTTTTTCTTTCCCTTTCAGAAACTTCTCTTTCCCAGATACAACTCTTAACATGGCATGAAGAATCAACAGAATTCCTCCACCACCCAAGGAAAGGTATGAGACCTAAGCTGGCTTCTTTCTCTCCCATTACCCCCAGACACAGTTCTTGATCCAAAGGAACAAGTACTTAACCCAAGCAGGGGCAAAGTGCTTTTACAGAAGCAGATATGCCACACAGGTTCTACTTCCTTCTAAGATCAAGCATCAAGAGGAAAAGTGTAGGCCTAGAAACCATTCTTCCCCACCATGGCTGGGAAAAAATCTGCCAGAGAACAAAGCCCACAAGAAGGAGAGAAGTCAAGAAAGAGAGGCAAAATCTTGGTGTCATCAATGGAGCCCTTGGCTCCAGTTGTACCTAAAGCCAGATCCCTCTCTTGAACTTCCTAGCAATGCAAACCAACCAGCGTCTATTTTGCTTATGTGGGTTTCTGTTCCTTTCAGTAGAAGTAAATGTAGCCATGAAGGTCACACAGCTAGTAAAGAATTGATAAAGTATAAGTAACCAAAAAAATCCACACTTGCCACATACTAAAAAAAAAAACGCTCCTTTTGTCATTGATGTCTTCATTCAACAAATATTTATTGAGTGTTGATTATGAACCAGGCACTGTTCTAGGCACTGAGGATAGAGCAGTAGACACGACAGATCAAATCTAGAACTTAAATTTTAATGTTAGAGCCATTATTGAGTGTTAGCACAAGTACTCCCAAGCTTGGGTCCAAGGGGTAGGCTTCAGGGAATCTTGAAGATCCTCAAATATACGTAAAATCTTGTGTTTAGGCATAGTTATGGGAAGCTGCACAATAAATTTTCTCAGAATCTTAAAGACACCTACGACCCCAGAAAACATTAAGAAAAACTCTAAGAACATAAGCATGCCTTGGCATCAATATGTCTCAAAATGATTATGGAAATTCTGATCTCTTAACCCTAACACAGAGTTGTGTTCAAAGAGAACACTCTCTATTTAACAGGCATTTCACAGAAATACTACACACCTTTACAATACATTATGAGATTAACTCCTTTAATAATCCTTTTTCCTATGAAAACAAAACTAACAGCTAACAACTGGAGCCTTAACCACCTGTGTTCTGCCCTTCATTTGAGTGGGTGGTGAACATCTCAGTCTCTACTTTCTTATTCCTTTTGAAGCATATGTTTCATACCTGCATTTCCTGGACCCAAAAGGAAAGGGTATCTCCTTTCACCTGCAAAATGGTTTTCTTCTAAACTGATACTGATCAGATTCCTCTCTGGTTAAAAGGAAAAACAGGAACCAGGGCTGCTGCTTTTCCTTATTCAAAAAATGCCTTCCAGAGATGTCTAAACAGCAGCTAATTTCATTATAATTATTTTGTCCCTAAACTTACCCTAAGAATGTGACTCAGTGGCTTATATTCTGGCTGTTCCTACTTATAGACTCCCAAAAGCAGATTCCTTTTCAATGCAAAACAACTTCTTTCTCAACCTTCTGCTATCCTATGGAATGAAACTGAAGACTATGTAATCAAATGTACACAATGAATTTTTTTATCCTGCCCAAATAATTCACTAATTCATAATCTCCACTACCTCACTCTTCCCTATGAAATATCTCCCTAGGAACAGGCAATCTCATTTGACATTTTGGTAAGATTTTACCAGTTCTCCCCAAGTGGGTATGACCTTCTATCCATATCTGCCTTTCTCATTCTCTTTTATAATGTCAGGCTTTAAAGATATTTTGAGCAAAACTTACCCAAAATATTTTTAACTGGTTTTCAGGGGCTTGGTGGGGGTGGGTAGTTTAGCAGCTGTTCTTAGGGTTTGATGGTCTTGCCAATCTGATGATTTCCAATCAAACCTAATCATGAGAGAGGCAAACTTCCACAGTTACCTTATCTTGTTGGGCATGCTATAAATAACAAGCATAGATTTAATAATAGGCTCCCTCTGTCCCACACTCCAATACAGATTTCAGCTTTTCTTTTTTCAGTTTTCTTAGCTTTGCACATTAAGTCATAATGCCATTCATAAATACAAATTACATGGAAAAATACATCCATTAGGAGACAATTCTTCAACTGTGTGTTGTTTCTGGATTTTACACTAAGGGCTTTGTCACTGAAAGGCCACATCCACGCAAGATGATGGAATCTCCTGCCAGGGGAAGTAAGACTTATACTAAATCATAAAAGAATAAAATAACTTTTGCAATCTCACTTTGCCCATGCTTTTGTCTAGTCTGAAGATGGTCTGTGATGGGCACATGACTGAAAGGTTCACTCTGGAAGATTTAGTATTGCCAGTAGAACTACCCCATTCCTTTTTTAGTTTTCTTATAAAGTAATTTTGTGGATAGTTCCTACGGTGAATGGTTGCCCCAAATCCTTATAGCTTTTTTTTCATAGTGTCCTATATTTCAGTGTTAAATCAGTGAAATGACATCTCATCAGTTACCTCTTTATTCAATGTTCGAAATGTAAAAAAAGGCATAAAGTGGGGACTCACTATTATCCCTGTGTCCAACCTTTTTCCTACTTCCCTTCTGCTCAGCACAGCCCCGCTCGGACATTCAGCCTCCCTTCCTTTCACACACCAATCAAAAGCCTCTTCCCTGACTGTCTCCATTCCAAGAACTTGGCAGTCCAGGGCTGTCGCTGGGCCAGTCTCTGCAGGAGCATTCCAAGCGTTGCCTGAAGACTTGCTAAGCAGCAGCAGTTTTCTTTAAAGGACTTGGGATTTAAAAACAGGAACAAAAAGGATGTGATAGGAAATGTTTTCTCTCCCTTAATGTTACATTTCCTTTCACGGATGGACATCTTGACTTAGACACATAATTGTGTTTAGTATTTTGCCCTTTAACTTCCCTGAATGCTGCTGGAGTTTGAAGAAACAGTTAGACCAGTTTCATTTTTTGTTTGGTTTCATTTATTTATTTCATAGGCAGGATCTCACTATGCTGCCCAGAGTGGTCTCAAACTCCTGGGCATAAGCAATCCTCCTGCGTCAGCCTCCCAAAATGCTGGGATTACATGCATGAGCCACCACAGCTGGCCTGTTCTGTTTTTTTAAACAAACAGTGAAGTTTAAATTCATGTCTCATCTCCTCTCTTGTGTTTTAAGTTAAAAAAAAAAAAAAAAAGGAAGGGTACTCTAATGACACTCAAAATATCATGACAGACCTGCTGAATTGTAGTTAGATATTTGGAATGTAGTTTTAACATGACTGCCTAAAACAAGATGTTTAATTTTGTATAGAACCTAAATTATTTCTGTTTTCCAAATATGTTTCTTCATCAATAAACACAAAATAAAATCAAGAAAATGCCTGGATATGAAACTAATTCAACATTTTCTTCCTATTTGCATCACTGCAGAAGAGGAAATATTGTCCTGTTTTTCAAAGTATAGAGATCTAGGGCCGGGCGGCCGGGCGCAGTGGCTCACGCCTGTAATCCCAGCACTTTGGGAGGCTGAGGC
>NW_012115777.1:3704262-3724848 GCF_000951035.1 Colobus angolensis palliatus | reverse complement strand
GGCGGATCACGAGGTCAGGAGATCGAGACCATCCTGGCTAACACAGTGAAACCCCGTCTCTACTAAAAATACAAAAAACTAGCCGGGCGTGGTGGTGGGGGCCTGTAGTCCCAGCTACTCGGGAGGCTGAGGCAGTAGAATGGCGTGAACCCGGGAGGTGGAGCTTGCAGTGAGCCGAGATCGCATCACTGCACTCCAGCCTGGGCGACAGAGCGAGACTCCATCTCAAAAAAAAAAAAAAAGGCAAACTAATACTAATTTTTAAATGTCTAGCTGCACCAGTACAGCTTACAGCTTTCCAGATACTCAAACAGGTATAATGTCATTTCTTAACTCCAAAGGACCACTGAGGAACACAAGAGAAGTGTTATCAGTACTCCCAACATAAAGATGAAGAATTGAATTCAGACATTAAATGAAGTGTTCAATTTCTCAGAATTCCTTCACGACAGAACAGAATTCAGACCCAAGAGCTTGAGCAGCTCTCTCTGCAAACAACACTGCCTTTAAAAAGCCACTATCAAACCACTATCTGCCTTTAAAAAGCCACTATCAAAAAGCCACTATCTATTTATTCAATGATTTAACTTTAACCTTGAAATTACATTTGATATTCTAGATAGTCATGTCATAACCAACCAATGTCTTCAATAGTACAACATGGACCTGAGTTTTAAATACTTAAAACAAAAGAAAAATGAGTTGAAGATACTGACTTTTAAGAATGCAAAAACTTTACTCTGACTTTTCAAAAAAGTTACATAAAGATCACATTTCAAATATTATGTTAATTATAATTCCTATTTAGTTGTAGCATAACAAATTATATTTGTTCTACTGGGGAATTTCTAATAAAAAGCATTTTAGCAGTAAGATTTTCTAATTTCTGAGATCTAAATTAACAATTCCTTACTTATAAAATTTAAATTTTAAATTTTGAAAATTGTAAACCCTGCTTATATTATACCTTGCTTTGTGTTCATCTCCATCACAATAATTAATTCATGCTTGTTGTGTACACATAAAGAGCCACAATTATTCATAGACACAAGATAAGCTACTTGCATCTACGCTAAAAGTGGGAATATTCACAAATTTACTGGGAGAAATATTCATAAACTTATGCTTCTATGAATGAGATTCATTTATCAAAGTTCTGTTATTATGAATAATGTGCTTATTTGAGAAGTTTGTTTCAGAAACTCCCCTCCCTTTTTAAACCTCATAGCAGCATTACTGAGGTATAATTTAGCCACACCAAACTGCTGCCTTTCCTCTTCGACCCCTCACCATTACCCCCACCCTTGATTTCCTTAGAATCCTGTTTTTCATTAGCTGATGTCAAGGTGAAGTTTAGACCAGACCAGAGCACTAAGGCTTTGTGGCATGCAGAAAGCCTCAGATAATTCTCCTTTCCATCAGGAAGGGTACGCCACCTGAAAGAGTCCTAAAATAAAGCCCCAGAGCAGTGAACTGGAAATAAGAATAGTATCAATACCAAAATCATTAAAGGCTTCCAATTTTTATATCCTGCGTGTAAGGACTTAGGAAATGTGGCTTCATGAAAGTAAAGGGGTGATTTTATTTGGCCACAGTGTACATGTGTTATCTCTGCCTATCCATCATCCACTGCCCTTCCTCTGGCAACAGAGCCTGAAGAATGGAGAACTGCTGTTCTCCCACTCATGATGACATCATCTCTGCCATCAGAGCAGCTGGACCATCATCGAGCCAGCCATTGCAACAGTAATAACTATAGTGTTTTTTTCTGGAGTTTAGGGGAATGAGGCACTCTTTTCAGCTCTGGTGTAAGAGGACAGAGGTAAGGCTGGAGCGGCTAGCAGCCATGCCATAAACAAAAGACCTGCCAAAGGGCAGGACTAACACCAATGATGACACAGAATGAAGGGACTCAGGAGATCATGCCAAATTTCTCAGTTACCTTGATCACAAGGTCCTCTTTTGGGGTGAAAATTGCTTCAGCTGGGTTTTCTCACTTTTGCAACCAAAAAACACCCTAACTAATAAAACTAGTGTCTTCAGATACACCAGTTCTGTTGAAGGAATGAATTTCAAAATTAAAAATAAAAATAAATTAAAAGTTACAAAATAGATACACCAGTTCTTTGTCACATCCAGGAGTGTGGCACTTTGCAAGCTCTTCTCCGTCACCAGGTATTCCAGAATCCCTAGAAATAGCAAACTAGCTCAGACTTCACCATCAGAAATTTATGTTAGCTAAAAAGAAATATTTTCTCACAGAGAAATTTTCAAATAAGAGTTTGTAAAGTGGTTTATTCTTCAAAGTGTTTTTTAATGCTTTAATTTTTTTAAAGGTTTTTCAATATTTTGTATACATGTATATACTAAGTTTCCAATAAACAGTAAAATCTCCTTTTGTGGCACAACTAAAAGAAGGTTAGGGCCTGAATAATTTTTATTCATTAGGTAGATCTAAGAAGCAGAAATAAAATACACTCTACACCTTTTCAATCCCAATGGCTTGTCTAAAAATCATTAATATTTACAAGAGAAGTAAGCATAATAATTTGATTAGTTACTATTTAAAATTTGACAAGATTTTCCTAAATAAATTTGTTTATCTGTAAAATGGTTAATTATCCAAACTAGATAAGTGTTTTTGCCAATTCCTCTAACAGTCACAGAAGTTTAATCAGAATTCTTAGCCAACAGAATATGACTCTAGGCACAGTAGCTCATGCCTGTAATCCCAGCACTCTGGGAGGCCGAGATGGGTTAATCACTTGAGGTCAGGAGTTTGAGACCATCCTGGGCAACATGGTGAAACGTCATCTCCACCAAAAATTAGCCAGGTAGGGTGGTACATGCCTGTAGTTCCCAGCTACTCAGGAGGCTGAGGCAGGAGAATCACTTGAACCCAGGAGGCAGAAGTTTCAGTAAGTCAGGATTGTGCCACTGCACTCACTCTGGCCTGGGTGACAGAGTAAGACTCAGTCTCAAAAAAAAAAAAAAAAAAAAAAGGAAGTCTCAGAGAAGGGACAGTAGCACCATCTGTCCAGTGAAAATATGCAAAAGCTATTCTAATGGCTCCAAAACAAACACTCATTTTATCTCAAAAAATAAAACTAAATTGTTTCTTTCTATTACTATGTTCTAATCAGGATGAAATATTAGCAACTAAAATAACATGCTGGCTTTAAAATACTTAAAAAGTTGAAAATTCTAGTCAAGGAAGATACTGTATATATATATGCCAAGCAATTCTAATGTTATTATTAATGTTGATATAGTTCAGGTGTTTGCATTACATCAAAGGATAGCATGCATCAAACCATTAACAAAAGATAAATACAAGTGCCTGCAATTGAGTAGCATGCATTATCAAAGTAAGGGAGGAAAAAAAAAAGACCAAAACCAAAATAAATAATAGATAAGGCAATATGCCTTTGAACAGCCTATTAAACAAATATCAGCTTAAAAACAGGTGTACTGCGGCTGGGCGCAGTGGCTCACACCTGTAATCCCAGCACTTTGGGAGGCCAAGGCGGGCGGATCACGAGGTCAGGAGATAGAGACCATCCTGGCTAACATGGTGAAATCCCATCTCTACTAAAAACACAGAAAATTAGCCAGGCGTGGTGGCGAGCACCTGTAGTCCCAGCTACTCAGGAGGCTGAGGCAGGAGAATGGTGTGAACCTGGGAGGCAGAGCTTGCAGTGAGCCGATATTGCACTACTGCACTCCAGCCTGGGCGACAAAGCGAGACTCTGTCGCGCAAAAAAAAAAAAAAAAAAGTGTACTGCAAAAATGATATAAACATAATACAGCAGAACTTTTAACATCAATGTAATATGAACTTAGCCAAGCTTCCAAAAAGAGACTCACGCTGATTTTTCAGATATACTACTAATAATATAAATAATAATAGCTTCCTTGTATTTAATACTTTAGGTATCTGATGCTATGAGCCTGACACTTACTAAGTGTTTTACATATGTTAGTTGCCATTAATGTCATGGTGATACTACAAACTGGACAATAATCCTGCTTTACAGATAAGGAAACTGAGGTGTTCAGTATTAAATATAACTTCTGAAGATCACACCATGAGAGAGCGGAGTTATCATATAAAACCAGCTTTGTCGGAACCAAAAGCCCGTGTTAACCATATGCTAAAACATTTTTCATTCCCTCAACATACTTCTTGAGTATCTACTCCGTGACAGATATCGTGAAAGATCCGAGGACATGATTATTAGCAAAGTCAGACATAGTCACAGCCCTTACAGAGTTTAAAGTATAGTGGGTGAAACAAACAGAATCCAATATTCACAGAAACAGAAGCAAAATTAAAACCATAATCGCGATAAGTTTTATGAAGGAAAAGAATATGGTGCTATCTTTGCTGAGAATATAGCAAAGGGGCCTCACATAGTCTGGGAGATCAGGAACAGTTCATTACAGATGACTCAGAGAACTGGAAATCTATACAACAAACAGGTGAGAGGTGTGCAGGTAAGAGGGGAAATGGACCAGACAGAGGGAAAAGCATGTAAAAAGGCTCTGTGGTGAAAGGGAACTCAGAATGTTTGTGTAACTAGAAAGGTAAAAAAGGTCACTTTGGGAGGCCAAGGCGGGCAGATCATGAGGTCAGGAGATCAAGACCATCCTGGCTAACATGGTGAAACCCCATCTCTACTAAAAAATACAAAAAAAAATTAGCCAGGCGTGGTGGCATGCGCCTGTAGTCCCAGCTACTGGGGAGGCCGAGACAGGAGAATTGCTTGAACCTGGGAGGCAGAGGTTGCAGTGAGCCGAGATCGCGCCACTGCACTCCAGCCTGAGCGACAGAGCGAGAGTCCCTTTCAAAAAAACGCAGTACACACAAAGCAGAGAGCTAGAACAAGGAGAAATGACACAAGATGACGTTTGTATCTCAGAAACCTCAAAAACCTGCAGTAATGCTGGGTATAAGGATATGTTATTCAAATGTGAGCAAATGAAAGAGAAACTTCAAATCTGTATGCTCAGTTTTCAAAAGTAATAAAGCCTCGACAGCAGTGGTGACTATCTCAATTCATACATCTTTTCTAGCCTAAAGTGAAACACTAAAGACACTGTCCTTCAGTGATTCGGCTGACAAGCTGCTTTTCAGCCCCACTACAGCTGTTTGGTGCAGGCTGCTGCGTATCAATTCCTCCTCTGCCTGCCATTTTCAGCCTTTCTCTATTCCTCCTTTTTACCACTGACTGATTTTTCTAGAGCAAAGTCTGATTATTTCATCCTCCTGCTTCAAAATCCTTCAATAATTTCCTATCACCTAAAAGGGAATATATAATCTGGCTTTTGTTTACCCACCTAGTTTCATCTTTTTAGACCATATATAGTAGAGCCAGGATTTGAGGACATCTGGAGAACTGGTTCATTTCTTGATGCTCTGTTATCCCTAGTGATTGACCTCATCTGTATGATGCAAGGTGCCATTTTCCCATGTCCATATTTCAAACAGTTAAATGGGGTAGGAGCAGAGGGAGGGTGGGGGAGGCAATAAATACTTCCTTAAAAGACCTGACTGCAAAGTATAGTCTGTGGCCACACCTGGTTACAAGGGAGGCTAGAAAATATGGTCTTTATTCTGAGTACCCACAAACTCAAGTACTTCTATTAGTATGGAAGAAGGGAAAAATGAATTTGGAGAAATCACTAGCAGTCTATGATACAAAAACTAAAATTAGCACGCATTTTGTTAAATATGTTTAAAACTAAATAATGTGGTTATTGTTTAGAATTTATTGGATTATTATAACTTCCATTTTGAAAAAAATGTGTAATACAAATATTGATCTAATCTTTAGTAAATGTTTATAGAATCACTTTATGGGTATCTATTGCCAAAGAAATGATTGCCTCTCAGAACTGCTATGTGACTACTTACCCAAATAGTTCTTCATTCAGATTCTCCCATTCTTAACAAAGTGCTTTTACATTTGCAGTGTGATAATACTTTAAAAGACCTTCTGAGAGATTCTTTAGCCACTGAGACTTTTTGAAAGGATCCATTTGGTTTCTCCCCTAACAGATAACAATGACTTCGTTTGTACTGACCAGGAAAGGAGGCTCATTCTTTGCATGGGTTTTAAATTGGAACTCAACTATTAAATCATGGTCTGTCAGGTAAATAAAGGAAGAAAGGTAAATAAAAGTCCTTTTCTCACTTATTAATATTCCTGCACATGGATTAGTGGTCAAGTTTTTAATAACTAACATTTTCACTGACAGTAAATCTTGATTTAACTTAAAAGGTCACTTAATATTTATCATTCCTAGCCACAAGTATAGGACTCTGAGTACAACAAAATTCCTTTCTTTACCTTCCCTGCTACTGTAAAGAACAAGAACTGAAATCATCGTCTTTGAAAATATGGTTGAAGTCAAAGATCTACCTGAAATGCAAATGTTTAAGTAGTTACGTCCCTGATATTAGCGATGACCTTGAAACTTTAGCCAAACACAGTAACTGTTCCTTAAATCATTAACTTACTTTGGATTCCTAATGTAACTGTGTTTCGTGATTTGGGTAAGAGAATTTTTTTTTAAGTCACTATCTTTACTGGTATGATATACTTAAACTGGATTAGCTTGGATGTTATAGAAATGAAACAAAACTCTGATAATATTTGGTATCTTCACCTCAAAATTGCTTTTCTAAAGATATTACATTTTTAAATAGCAACGAGCATTATAGGATGTTAGAACCAGAAGAAATCAAAATACATTGTTTTGTTTTTCAAGTTATTTTGTAATTTGTACATATCTATATTGCTCACTTTATTTCTCTGTCCTATATGCAAATAACTCTCAAACAAGTCCTCATTTGTAACACTGCTGCCAATGAAGATTCCTAGCATGAGTCAATAATAACATTGGAGAATTTCAAATTCTTGAAGAAATTGGCTGGATATTGTATCTTTTGGTATTGACTTACGGCAAAGCTTATTACAACAGACTTAGTCAATAGATATGATATAAATTAACGAGGAACAAAATACTGCCCATTTGTTCTCCTTAATCTGTGTTTAAAGGCTTATCGTTTTCCAAACACTTATTCTTGAATTTTAAAAAGAAAATTACAAAGTGTCATACGCTCTATTCTATTTTTCTAAAGTACTATAAATTTCTCAACTACTCACTGCATTTTTATCAGCAAATTCTTTTTAAATAAACTTTCCTGTCAATAGTAGTTAAAGTATAAAATGTCTCCCTGGATGTACAATGTACTACCCACTAAGAGAAAAGGCCCATGTAAATTAAAAAATGGCTTCACAAAATGCTTACAAATTTACTCTTTGAGCATGTAAAAACAAAACTGAATTTACAGAAATATCAACCTTTCTTTAATGTGGCTATAGCATACAAATCATCAAAAAAGGCCTTGCAGGGAGGCCAAGGCAGGTGGATCACTTGGGGCCAGTAGTTGGAGACCCGCCTGGACAACATGGCAAAACCCATCTCTACTAAAAATACCAAAAAAAAAATTAGCTGGGCATGGTGGCACAAGCCTGTAGTCACAGCTACTCCAGAGGCTGAGGCAGGAGAATCACTTGAACCTGGGAGGTGGAGGTTGCAGTGAGCCAAGATCGTGCCAGTGCACTCCAGCCTGGGTGACAGCAGAGTGAGACTCAGTCTCAAAACAAGAAAAGGCCATGTACATTACTTTTTCAGAGTGTAAGTTTTACCATATATTGATCTGAGTATGTAGAGAGATATGACACAAGAGATTATTAAAAGACTGATAATGGCAAGATTTAATGATACCATAAACCCAGTGACAACTTCCAACCATTTTAAAAGAATTGCCCATGGATCTCAAAGTATTTAAGAAATACAAAAAATTATATTGACTTTTTTCCAGAGTGGGACTGATGTTAACAGCTACTTAGAGATTTTAAAATAAAATATGCATATGGTAATGCAACAAATATTTATTAATATTTATAGAGCCAAGCGCTTGAGATATTCGGTAGCAAAACCAAAAGATCCCTGCCTTCAAAGAACTTCAGTCTATCGAGGTAGACAGATACACAATGGATACAATAAATAATAAATTATATTGTATGTAGTAAGATTAAATGGAGGAAGGAAAGGTAACACAGGGTAAAGCAAATAGGAAAGGCCACGGTGAAATGTTAAACATAGCATTACCATACGACCCAGAAATTCCACTGCTAAGTATAAACCTAAAAGAATTTTTTAAAATATATGTCTACACAACATCCTGTACATAGATATTCACAGCTGCATTATTCATAATAGCCAAAAAGTGGAAACAACCCAAATGTCCATCCACTGATGAATGGATAAACACAATGGGTCATATGTCTACAACAGAATAGTATTCTCAATAAACAGGAATGAAGTACTAACACGTGCTGCAACATGGATGAACCTTGAAAACATTAAGTAAAACAAGCCAGACACACAAAAGGATGGACGAATATTGCATGTTTTTACTTATACATGGTACCTAGAATAGGCAAATTCATAGAGACAGAAAGTAGACTAGAGGTTACCAGGGGCTGGGAGAAGGAAAGAATGGGAATTTATTGTCTAAAGGATACAGGGCTTCCGTTTGGCATAGTAAAAACAAGTTCTGGAAATGGAGAGCAGTGATGGTTGCTCAACATTGTGAATGTCCTTAATATCATTGACTTGTACCTTTTTAAATGGTTAAAATGACAAATTTTATGTATATTTTATCACGATTTACTTTAAAAGGCACTAAAATCTCACTATTAAGGTGCCTAGTAAGCAGTGAAATCCAGCTCACACCCAGCGTCTTTGTTCTCTGTCCCCCATACCACACCGCCCCCGCAGCAAGCAGAAATTGTCACAGGGCCCTGGTCACAGTGATTCCCCCGATAGTGCCCAGATCTGGGCACTGCCACTTGCCTTCATGGATATTAATGATTAATCCTGATCCAAGTGGGGCCAAATTCTGTCACCTCATAATTTGAAGTTTAAAGAGAGGGACACTGAATACAGAAATTGCTAGATTCAAGTCATGGAAATGATGGGACCCAGAGAGTAGATCCTGCTATTGAGATTCCAACAGCAGCCCTAGGTTCCTGCCTCTTCTGATGCTCAGTTGTTGAGTTCATCATTTTATTTCTTGGAGCTCCTCCAGTATAGTCACAATAAATTTCCTTCTTTCTGTAAGCTAGTCAGAGACGGTTTCTGTTCCTTACCAACAAAGAACGTTACTTCTAATACAGTTTTTCAATTCTTAAACTTCATCCATGTGGGCAAAGTGATATCCAAGCATCCCTTGCTTTCCAAATCTTTAGAGCTTTTGAGATCAAATAGTAAGAATGAGGATAATAAGGGATGCCTAAAAATTGTTTTCAAGAGTTCCAGGGCAATTCACTACAAGGTTTGCAAATAATTTAATTAAATGTGAGCTGCAACTTGAGTTCGTGAGTACTCTATTCTCTGAAATTTTTACAGACAATACATTTTGATTTGCCATTAGAAAATTAACAAGTTTTAAACCAGTTTTGTTTATTGAGTTTTTGTTGGGTTTTGTTTGCTTTTCTGGTCATTTGAGCTCTTATCTTTAGCTCTGATGATCCATATAAGTTCCCTACATAATGAGAAGAATCCTCTTTTCCTTAGTGATTATTTCATAATTAGTCCTTCCAGGATCTCAGAGAGCTAGAGAACTAGATATCACTTCACTAAAAATCTAAGTTTTCTCTAGGACTCTGTCGAGGAAATCTCTGGGATAATTAATATATAATAAAAGTCCAGCATTTTGTAATCTGCACAAAGAAATTTTTATGATGATATTTTTACAGTGACTCAAACATCTCAGTAATAGATAGAAACTCATTAACACATAGTTGACGTCTAAGAATTCAGATTTTGCTTTGTTCACTTCCTTTAGTCTTCCCTGCATTCATAGGAATCTATCTATGGCTTTTTAAACATGTTAAAACACCAAAAGGAAAACAGAGCATGATGGACTCGATACATACCAGCAGAGTATTCTATACCAAGTGGGAAACTCGTGTATGTGTGTGCTATATTAAGAACTATTAAAATATTTCTTAATATTCGATGAAAAGATGTCCATATTGCCAATGTTTCCAGGCATTTATACAATTCTACTTAAGTTTGTGATTCATGAAGAAAAACTACTATGAAATACTAGGTATAGAAACAAATACGGGGAAAGGAAGTAAAAATATAATAGCCAAAGGCACTGGGTATGTCGCATAAATTTCTCCCAAGCAATTGCCAAGTTTCTTCCTGACTGGGCTTTATAGTCCTAGCCTCATTATCTCAGGTCTCAGTAAATTCACCATATGTGACAAGGATGGAATGCCATCTTAATCTCAGAGGATCTGAACCAAGCTTAAACCTCTCACATTTGGAAAATATGCATAAAATAGGTTCTCAGATAATTTCTTCTGTCTTTGCATATCTCAACAATATTGAATTGTTTGCTTTAGTTTTTTGGAGCTATTAAAATGGACAGTAAAATTTTACCAATTTTTTTAAAAGAAAGAAAAAAGGACCAAGAATACATGATCAATCATGGGCATAGATTTGAGACAAATATCCATTCTAATAATCCTTCCAAGTTCAGCGAAAATGCCGCCTCCTCCTTGAAGCTCCCGCCAGGTCATCCCAATCAGGAGAGAAGGAATGTGACTCTTCTGACTTTCTATGGTGCTGTTTTAATCATCTTTTTGGGCATTTGAAAAAAAATTGCCTGATATTACAGTTATTCAATACCAGTGTTATCTCCATTGCTAAATAATAACTACAATAATTGCACAAATATTTATTAAACACCTACTATATACCAGCAATTTTGTCAGGTGCTGAGCATACAAGATTAAGAAGACAGTGTCCATTCCTGACCTTGCAACATTTGCAACGCTGAGAGCAAAAAAAGTGTTAAATGCCTTGATGTTTCCCACAGATCGTAGCCAAGAGCCATACTACAAATTTGCAAAGGAACAGTAAGCTTTTCAGATAACAATTAAAATAACAAATTAATTAATTAATTAATCTATTGAGATAATAATTAAAAACAGCTTTATATCTGCCATCTCTTTACACATATTCCCGGGCTCAAGAAATATCTACTGAATGAATTAATGAGTCATTCTGCAGCATGCTTCAGACATAAACCACATCGCCAGGATAGTCATATGTGTTTTAATGTGGACACATTTTCACATTTTAAATTGTATGATTAAAGTTTTATCTAAATAACCTGATATTTTAACTTATTCTTAATTCAAGGTTGGAAATCTTTGGATAGGTTGGTATAAACTATATAATAGCTATTGTTAACCCATTATTGATTTGAATTTTGAGAGAGCTAATCCATCTGTTTCAAAGATAGTCAACAAAAACAGTTGATTAAATTTCAATTACACACACAAAAAAAACTCCTCAAAAACTAATACTATAGAAGTTGACTCAAGCAATAAAAGTTTCATAGTGAGTACTAAGATTACTAAAATGAACAAGTCAGCCATGCTAAAATGGATACTTCTTACATGTGTCAATAGACTTCTAAAATAAAAGACTACCAATACTCTTCAACTTACAATGGGGTTACATCCCAATAAACCTATTGTAAGTTGAAAATATTCTAAGTTAAAAATTCATTTAATATACCTAACCTACCAAACAACATAGCTTAGCCTAACCTTCTTTACATGTTCTCAGAACACTTCTACACTGGGCAAATACAAAGCCTATTTTGTAATAAAAGTGTTGAATATCTCATGTAATTTATTGAACACTATACTGAAAGTTGAAAACAGAATGGTTATGAGTACTCTAATATGGTTTCTACTGAATATTACTTTTGCACCATCATAAAGTTGAAAAATTGTAAATCAAACTATCAAACCATTGTAAATCGTTATCATCTGTATACAGTTACTACATGAGTTAAATCAACCAACTTAATTGCTCAGCATTACTGGTCAAACATTTTTTCCACAATACACTTTAAAATACCAATAATAACCAGGAAAAAAATTTTCATGGGAAATATATGACTGTCTATTTCAGTAATAACAGTTTCTCAGTTGGTGGTTTTCCTCCACTGACCCTAACTAGGAAAATAATTTATTTATGCTTTTTAATGTAAATATTGTTGATTAACAGTAATAAGAAATTGAAGAGTCCTTAAAAACCATTTTAGTTAACTTTCCTGGCTATAAAAATAGCAGATGTTTAGTTTTAAAAACATACATAAAACTGGAAAATACAGAAGAAATAAAAATTGGAATTAAAATCATCTACATACTCACCATAAAGAGTCAACCACTGCTAATATGCTGTTCTAGTTTCCATATATATCGTTTTGAAAATTTTTTATTAAAATTGTGGTTTTCTAAAGCTTATATGGCTTATATTTCTAAAGCTTATATAGCTTATATTTTTAAACATTCCCATCTAAGTCATCACGGGAGTAGAAACATGACACCAAAACATGCCATCAATACATTCAAAAGGCACAGTTTTATTCATCAAATAAGCAAATGGGCTGGACGCAGTGGCTCACGCCTGTAATCCCAGCACTTTGGGAAACCAAGGCAAGTAGATCACCTGAAGTTAGGAGTTTGAGACCAGCCTGGCCAACACGGCAACACCCTACCTCTACTAAAAATACAATAAATTAGCCAAACATGGTGGCGCACACCTGTAATCCCAGGTACTCTGAAAACTGAGGCACGGGAATCGCTTGAATCCAGGAGGCAGAGGTTGCAGTGAGCCAAGATCACGCCACTGCACTCCATCCTGGACAACAGAGCAAGACCCTGTCTCTGAAGAAAATAAAAAATAAAAATAAGTGAATGAACAAATGAACGATCATTAAAAGTTCACACCTGATTATAATGCAGTGATCTATTACCAAGTTCTGATATCTAAAAAACCATAAAATTCGCTGTTATTAGAATATAAATTGGTCATAAAAGTCCACTGTTACTTCTTTTATATTTATATATGAAGACCCTCTGCCTGGAATTTAAGTTTTAAAGTTTGAGTCTATAGTATTCTGTCTATATTCTCTAAGTTATCTACACACTATCTGCACGAGAACAGTAACAAAAAAAAAAAGTGTCATTGTGAAAAGCACTACCTGTGCAAAAAGAAAATGCCCCTGTTACACCTAGAATGAAGCCCAGTAGTTGCCTCTGAATTCTCTTCTATCAAAGCCAAGCCATCAGGGCTCTTGAAGAGGGGTGGTTGTTTACTTGACTGAGCTCTCATTGCCACAGGGGGCTGAAAAGCTGCAATGGTATTTATAGAATGACTTTTAGGTTTAAGAAATAGTCGCCCTTTCAGCTTTAAATACTTAATGTTCACCACTTCAGAAACTCTTTGTACTTGAGTTAATTTCAAGTTCCACAACATCACACTTCTAACACTTAGACTTTCCAAAACAACTCAGTATTCAAGCTTCTGTCATCTTCTTCCTCCACAGTGAACACACATGCAAATGTCCAATGGACTTTTAGATATATTTATCACATTATCATATGCCTTAGCCAAAACAAAGCTAAGCTTATATGCCTGGTTATGGCAGGAAACAACAGCCGTCATTTGGAAGGGTTCTGTTTGGAAGATACTAAACATCTTATACAAAAATAAAAGTTAATTATAACCATTCCAAGCTTCATCTACAACTCCCCACTGATCAAAAAGTCCTATTGAGGCCAGGTGTCATGGCTCACACCTGTAATCCTAGAACTTTGGGAGGCTGAGGTGGAGGGATCACTTGAGCCCAGGAGTTCAGGGTTACAGTGAGCCGTGGTCACACCTCAAAAAAAAGAAAAAAAAAGTCCTATTGAGGAAAATATTTTTAAAACTATAATAAAAACAGCATAATTAAATAAGATAATAAACCAACTCTACAACTAGTTAAACCTCAAAAATGTTTAGCAGGAAAAAAGATCAGGAAGAGAAATGTGAGGGACCATAATTGGGAATAGTAAACTATAAACAGTTACACGATCTCATTCATCTAAGGAATTAAGTCAGAATTATAAACTGTGTGACCCCCCCCCCCCAACACCCTACCAGACATCCATCCCTGAACATGGAAACAAAAGAATGGAAAAGTTAATTGCATTGGCCAAAATCAAGCAGGAAGTAAAAATAAGGACTCCAATCCTTTGTCACTCTGACTAAGAGACTATGATGATGATGCTTATGATGTTTTGAAGTCAGCGTATCAATTGGTAGTCACCAGATAGTTACTGAGACCTTAACCACTAGGTGTTGGTTCTGAGGCGATCCTAAGAAGAAACCTCAAGGCAAAGGTAGCTATCACTTAAACATACATATACAGACATACACACACACACATATACATACTTACCATCTACTAACCCCTCAACCATGCCGAGAATAGCCAAGGAAGGACTGATGCACCTTTCACTGATTCTACTATCCCACTATCCCAAGAATTCTGCTATGCTCAGTCCCTACTCTGTGGTACCTGACCATCGGTCAAGTTGATGTACACAGAAATGTGAATATCTGTTGTCATCAGATGTAGCAGCAACAAGAAAGACAAATCCTAGTATAGAAAAAATGGAAGGAGGAGAAAGGGACAATCAACACTACATTCAAAAGTGGACAGCACATCCCAAGACTCCCTCCTTCACCTTTAAAAAAGACACAAAAACTATAACCTTAAGACATGCCAGTAGAAAATAAAAATAGTTTATTTAAAATATATTCACCATCTTCATCCAATGGGATTTAAAGCAACTGTCCATAAGTCAATACAAGTATTTCTTACATTGATTCTTTAGATGAAATTTTAAATTAGAAAATACAAACCAGGCCCCTTTGCACTTACACAGAGAAAAGAACAATAACTGTAACTTGGCTTGCAACAATTCAAGATTCAGAAACATCTAGTAAATACAGGTAAAGGATAATGGGGAAAAAAGGAGAAATGCCAATCTTTGCAACTAGGGCATTCAAATTTTGCACAAACAGCCTGATAAATCAACCTGAGAAGCTGGGTCACTAAGCCTAAGAAAATCCTCCCACATCTCCAGTCAGAGGGGCCTCCAAGAGGGGCCTGGTAAACTCAAATATAGTGAAACTCCATGACTTTTTCAGCTGAAAAATTCATTACCTTATGGCAAAAATACCCAGCAACTACACAGTAGAAATGTATATCATCCAAAACATATTTACATGCTAAACATTAAAATCAAACAAGATTTATTTGCAAATAAACGTCTATTCATTATCTTGAAATACTGTGTAAACTCAGTTCTCATTAAACACCTTGCTAAGCTGACTTTGAAAGAGCATCATGCTACCAACCATCATGCATCGATGAAGAGCTAAAATGGAAATCAAAAACTTTTCGTCTAATTTTTAGCTCCCCCGTTGTGTTTTTAATATGACAGTGGAATAAATTTTGCCTAAATATATACAGTGTCAATGTCTCCAATCTGATTCACTTTAACAATTCATACGCCTTTGAAGAAAATGTGCAATTTGACATGCAAAAATATAAGCATAATGTAGATTTTCCTAGCAATTTTCTAAAAAAGAAATCTTTTCTTTCTGTCTCTATCACTTGCTTTTATAATACCCCCAGGCGAATGGGCAACAGCATCTTCTCTCCTTCTTAGTTTTCAGGAAGACATGCTGACATGAAAAAAGAATAAACGATAGGAACAAGGCCACATGGCTAATTAGCAGCAGACCTGTACAACAGACCTCCAGCTAACAGAAGAGAAAGAAAATTCAGCTAGAGAGATGCACTGTGTCTTTGACACAGGAAGTATACATATAATGACCCCACAACAAGACAATGAGAAATTACAACTACCACTCTGCTTTGGTTTCATAGCCCTAAAACCAACTTCAAAATAAAATATCTACCAACTGTACTCCGAGGTACAAAATAGGGGGGTGCTACCCCAACGTGTACCTAGATAAGATTTCACGTGGCACAGACATATGTTCCCATGAGTTGTATAACTCCTAAAAATCTGAGCCCAATGTGAGTCTACAGCCTTAAGAAAGTACTAAAACCAAGCATGACCAACAATTAAAAAACTGCAATGTCACAGACAGAAAGCAGAAGGAACAAAATCATGAATCAGTCTGACTTCTCAGGATAAAAGCATCAAATGGCCTTAATTAAGCCATTATGAAATTAAATGGGATTATTTCTCAACAGCTAAAACTTTTTCACCCCTGAATTTTAGGAAATTATTTTATTTACGGAATCCCCAACTTTGAAAACCACCCACATGTTAATAAAAATCGATGAGATTTTTAGCACAAAATACTTCAGTTTAAATTAGGATAAAGTATCTTGGTTTGGTTATCAAAGCCAAAAGTCAGTTTGAGCATCTTATCTAACAACTGCCACAGAAATACACACTCTGATGACTGGAGGTAGAGTAGAGGACTGCAAGGAGCCGTGGGCAAACCTACGTCCCTGGGCACAAGAGCTCACATAGTTCTGTTGAGATGGAAGACTTATGGTCAGGAAAATAAATTCATTTCTTTCTTCCTAAGTTTCCTCTTCTATGAATTTTAAATTTAATATTTAGAAGAATAGCTGAACAGCATGGCTTCGTTAGAAATTACATGAGCCTTTTTCAATGAGGTGCCAGATGCTTTCTGAAAGCAACTTTCAAGTGTTTGCAACATTATTTGTATAGCTCACATACAGCAGAATTTGGAAATGTTCATTAATAAAATAATAATTCCAGGTTTGATTTTTTGATATTCCCAATTTTTTATTATAAAAAATTAATGCTTTCTGCACTGCCCTGTTTGCAAAGTAGAAAAGTGCTATATTTTTATGCATCATTAAAATTTGACGCACATTTGTCAAGTGAGATTTCACAGCACCATTTTTTTTTTTTTTTTTTAGAAAGGGGTTCTCTGTCACCCATGCTGGAGTGCAATGATGTGATTGTAGCTCACTGCAGCCTTGACCTCCCAAGCTCAAGTGATCATCCCACCTCAGCCTCCCAAGCAGCTGGCGCCAGGTGGGACCACAGGAGTGCACCACCACACCTGGCTAATTTTTTATATTTTTTGTACAGACAGGGTCTCCGTATGTTGCCCAGGCTGGATCACGGCATTTTTAATTCTACAGTTTGTCTTAATTGTTCTATAAATAGGTTCACTCCACCCAGGACCCATTTAAGTCCTAGGCTCGCCATGCTTCCCTTGAGTATCCTTTGGACACTATTCCAGTGAAAGCCAGGAAACTGCATCAGGGCACATCAGCAATGACTTTTACTATAACTGCTCTTTGAAAAGATGTTCAGAAGCAAGTACGAGGAGGGAGGCATGGTCATATCCAACCCCTGACTTCTAAAGTACTAGAAAAAGAAATTCGGAGCAGTCTCTCTGGAAAAGAATATCCAATCAAAGCACCAAGTTTCACCAATGGCAGCATTTCTTTTTGTTTTGTTTTGTTTTGTTTTGTTTTGTTTTGCTTGTTTTTTTGAGACAGAGTCTCGCTCTTTCCCCCAGACTGAAGTGCAGTGGTGCAATCTCGGCTCACTGCAATCTCCGCCTACCAGGTTCAAGTGATTCTCCTGCCTTACCCTCCCAAGTAGCTAGGACTACAGGCGTCCACCACCATGCCCGGCTAATTTTTGTATTTTTAACAGAGATGGGGTTTCCCCATGTTGGCCAGGCTGGTCTCAAACTCCTGACCTCAACTGATCTGCCTGCCTCGGCCTCCCAAAATGCTGGGATTACAGGCATGAGTCACCACGCCCGGCCCAGTGGCAGCATTTCTAAAGACCCTTCTTCACCTTAGAATCTAGCAGCCCGAAGACTTTGTCATATTAACTTTAACAAGACTCAGTTCATTAACAGAAAAATAATATATTGCACAAAAACATACTAAGGAAGCTCAACCTTCAAAACACCAACAAGAAAGTTGAATACAAATCAGAAATATTTACACAAATGTATACTGTACATTAAAGGTTATTCTAGCTTATTTTTCTCAAGGTTTAAAGATTATTATATTTAACCAAAGAAAAGCACTCTTGGCTGGAAATCTGGAGACAGGGTTAGAGTTCCAGCTTTTGGCATCAATGCCCTCTGTTTCTTGGGTTAGTAGCTTCGTTTCTCTTAACCACAATTCCTAATCTCTAAAATGATCAGGGTCGACTCCATAACTGTTAAACTTGTAGCTTCCTGATTTGCCATCTATAGTCCTTCTGGTATTTGTTTTATAAGTTATCCATAAGCATACCTTTGCTGAAGAAGACACTAAAAAAAGTTCTTTTCTTTGTCTAGGTTTTGTACTCTATTCCTCGTCCTTGTTATTATTTTGTCTACAAATACAACTATGGCTCACAATCACCAAGGCAATGATAATTACTACAATAGCTAACACATAAGTGCTTATAATGCGCCAGGTACCGTGCTAAGCACTTTACATATATTAATCTCTTCTTTCTCACCACAACCCTATGAGGTAGAAACCATGCTTATTCCCATTTGTAGAACTGAGGAGACTGGGGCACAGAGAGATTATGTAACTTTCCCAAGGTCATAAGGTTTACAAGTGGAAGGGCCAGAATTCAAACCCCAAGTATTCTGTCCATGGAACCCCCTCTGCTTAGCTACTACATCACACACACGCCTGGAGAGTCTACGGAGGGTGAAGAGCAGCAGAGTCCACCTGCAAAATGTTGCTGGGGGCCCAGAAACTGAACTTGTATCATGAATGATCTCAAAAACAGTGGTAGCTCATGATTCACAAATCCAGCAGAAGCACTTGGCACTAACATGTTTTTCCTTCCACGCTTTAGTTGCATAAGAAAGTAATACTGATGGAAAAGGGACTGAATTAAATCTACCTCCCTTCTTTCACTCATTAGGGGGAATGCACAGGTAACAGGAATTGTGGAAGCACTGGTGATTTCCACGTCCCAGTGTTTAGTAGGCAGCACTCCGTTATAACACAGCTCAAAGTCACTGTCCAGGGACACTGCAAGTTAAGTCATCTGCCTCAAAGCTTAACAGCTGAAAACCATAGCCAGACAGGAGTGGAAACACCAGTTCCACAGCCTGAAATGTGGGGCGGGGGGATCTAAGTGCTCAAATGAGGTAACAAAAAATTTCCTGTGCATCAAAATATACTGCAGCGTGCAATTAAACTGCACACTGCTATTCCCAATTAGAACAGAGAGAAAACAAGGAAGTCCTATTTAACCATTTAGCACACTGTTTATATATATATATATGTATCATATACATAAAATACATAAATATATTTATTTCCCTTATTCATAAACATAAATTTATGTGTGTGTGTGTATATATATATATATATATATATATATATATATTCTCCCCCCCATCCAACTCTAATCTCAAGAACTCTTCACTTGGCTAAATTCCAAGAGAGGCTCAGCATTTCAGTGGGCCAAGGCCTGGTAAGGGGAGATAGCAGGTCTGAGTTCTAGAACCCAGGAAGCCCTCAGAGACGTCCAAGGGTCACAGCGCTGCGGATGCCCCTAGGGCTGCCCAGGCTGGTGGGGCGAGTCCTCATTCGGCAAGGCCAAAAGGAAACTGCTCCAGCGAAGAGGGGACAGTGAGCTCCTCCCGCAGGACAACGCCACACTTTGGCTCACCACATCGCTTGAATTTCAGGTCCAAGGCCACGGACTTTTATCGACTGCTCTTTCAAACCCGGCACTGAGAGACCAGGGGCTAAGGTAGCGAGAAACGGTGGAAAAGGGGGGTGTTTTGTTTTACCTTCCAGGGAAAACAAGCACACATTTTAATCAAAACAACCCAGGGAGAAGCCAGCGAAGACCTCTTCGCCGGGCCCGTCTCCGGGCTTCTGAATCACTTCCTCCTTTCTGATGTGTCTCTGAGCTCGGGATTACGAAGTTGCTGAGAAAGTCTTGCCTCTCAGGGCAGCTTCCTGCGAGCGGGCGAGCGAGAGAGCCGAGCGCACGGCGCTGTCCGCGGGCGCCGACCCTGCCCGGCCGGGCCACCGCACGCGGCAGCGGGAGGACCTGGAGGCGGCGGAGGGACAGGGACCGGTTCCCAGGACCCGAAGCGCGAGCGCTGCCCAGCCCGCGTCTCCCGCTTACCCCAAGGTGCTGATGAAGCCGTTGACCGAGCCCTCCGCGTACAGGGACACGATGTCCCCTATGTATAGGAAGCTGGACATTTTATCAGTCATGCTGCTTCATGTTCCACAGTGGACCTCCCTCTTCTTCCCTGCGCCCTCGCCGCTCTCTCTCCAGGGAGCCGCCGAGGCACAAGCGGATAGAAGCGCGGGACGGCAGCGGCCAAGAGCCGCGGCGGAGGGCACGGCCCGAGCCACCAAGCGTCGCGGCTCAGCCGTGCGTGCGCGCCGGGGAAGCCAGGCAGGGACCAAACCGCAACTGCGGACACCCCGCGAAGAGCAGCAGCCCCGGCGACCAGAGAAGCCGCAGCCGCCGCCACCTCCCCGGCAGGTTTCCTGTTCCTTTCTGAAGTTTTCTCTCCAACACCTTTGCTCCTCCTCCTCCTTCCCTCTCCGCTCCCTACTCCGTGTCC
>NW_012115777.1:3693018-3696922 GCF_000951035.1 Colobus angolensis palliatus | reverse complement strand
GCTGTCTGGGAAAGCGAAGGAGCTTGATGGGGGCAGGGAGGGTGAGAGTTGGCGGCCGGGCGAGCGCACTGTAGGACCCCGGCACAGTGGAGAGAGCCCCAGAGCCGCTGGAGACGAAAAGGTGGAGCCCGAGCCGGGTGGGTAATTTGCTGGCCAAGGAAGAGGTAGGCGTTGAAGTAAAGGAAAAAAATACAAATAAAAAAAAATACATGACAAAGAAAGTAGAAGAGAGGAAGAGAGTGAGGGAAGGAGGATGATCTCGATTTAGTTATGTAGTTTGGGTGGTCTTTTCCTCTTCTTTTCTCAAGTACGCGGCGTTAATGAAATTCGACCCGTCCGCTGATGTCCAGGGGGACGCGAACCTCCAGGGAGGTAAACGTCACTTGGCCGAGTCGGTTTTTGTAGCCAACCTTCGGCGGCGAGGGCTCAGGGAGCTGAGCTTTAAGCCTCCGAGGCCGCGCCTCCTGCGCTTCCTTAACTCCAAGCCGAGGTTAACCTTCCACCCCCATCAGCCTAAGGTCCCCTGCTCAAGACGGCCCTGGCTTGTTTACGTTTAAAGCTGCTGACTCTTAAGGTTCTGGCCGTTATAAACAAAACGCAGCTAGACACGTTTCCACGCCTTCCCTGTTGCTTCTGTAGCCCTCTTCTTAGAACATGATTTTAAAAACCTTTTGCCCTTCCCTTCTAGAAGACATGTTGGAGGCAAACTGTGTGGCGATTTTGATACCAGCCACCTAATTTAAAAGTGCTACATAAGTAATCCCCACAGAGTAAAGTTTGCAGAAAGGCAGAGGAACTGGGGGTGTGCAGAAGCATGTTGTGTCAAATTGTGCAACTGACCAAAATGTAACTTACAGTCAGATGTCTTACATGTCTTAGAGTTCAAAGATGGTTTACATTGAGACTTATAATCACATAATAGAAAATGAAAGAATTAGCCCAGAATTCAAAAGGCCAAGCGGGGTGGCTCACGCCTGTAATCCCAGCACTTTGAGAGGCTGAGGCGGGAGGATCACCTGGGATCAGGAGTTCAAGACCAACTTGGCCAACATGGCAAAACCCCGTCTCTACTAAAAATACAAAAATTAGCCGGGCTTGTTGGCACAGGCCTATAGTCCCAGCTACTCCGGAGGCTGAGGCAGGAGAATTGCTCGAAGCCAGGAGGCAGAGGTTGCTGTGAGCAGAGATGGCACCACTGCACTCCAACCTGGGCGACAGAGCAAGACTGTGTCTCAAAGAAACAAAAGTTTGTGTTTAAAAAGCCTGCTAGTTAGAAGAGAATAGACACTGAATCCAGGAAACACCAGTGTAAAGCCTGTGTGTGTTGAGATAAACTAGACCCAGTCATTGTAATAGCATGCAGCTGACAGATCTCCTTTTTTGTGTCCTCTTTTGTAAAAAGTTACTTGACAACTTAGAAATGCCTATTACACGATCCAGCCCTTCTCTGTCTACACACATATCACTGTTGAGGGCCACCAAGACATTGGGCATAGGAGTTATTAAAAAGCTTGAGACGGAACAACATAATGACCCCAGAAATGGAAGTTTCTGTTTATCCAGGAGATCTGTGCATTACATTCTATTGTTCCCCATATTGACAGCACTACTGTGCTATACATCCAGTGGATGCTCAATTATTGATCAAAATCATGAATGATCTTTGTTTTAAGTCACAAACTATCTGTGGCCAACACATACAAAATGAGTAGTGATCGGCCAGCCGCGGTGGCTCACACCTGTAATTCCAACACTTCGGGAGGCGGAGGTGGGTGGATCACCTGAGGTCAGTAGTTTGAGACCAGCCTGGCCAACATGGTGAAACCCCGTCTCTACTAAAAATACAAAAACATTAGCCAGGCATGGTGGTGGGTGCCTGTAATCCCAGCTACTTGGGAGGCCGAGGCAAGAGAATTGCTTAATTCTGGGAGGTGGAAGTTGCAGTGAACCGAGATTGCTCCGTTGCAAACCAGCCTGGGCAACGAGTGAAACTTCATCTCAAAAACCAAAACAAAATGAGTAGTGGTTATTTATGGTAATGAACAGGTGCAAACTTCAAACCATATACCCAAATTATTGATCAAAATCGTGAATGATCTTTGTTTCAAGTCACAAACTATCTGCAGACTACACATACAAAATGAGTAGTGGTTGTTTATGCTACTGAACAGGTGCAAACTTCAAACCATGTACCCAAATCCAATGTCTTCCTTCCTCTTCACCCTGTCCCCAACCCCCACCACTCAACACCCACAGAGGTATCCAACATAGTCTGGGGGACTGGAGCTGGTCACTCTTCTGTGTTGGCATGGCAAAGATGGTTAGCCGGCCACACAGGGGTGGCCTAAGGGATGGCCAAGGGATTCATATAAAGTCTTGGGATCACTTTTTATTTCCTTTTCTACCTAGTTCTTCTTTTCTATTATCTCAAATATGTCTCTTTTTCACCTTCCCCTATATCATTACTCTCTTCTACACAGTTGCCTGTTTCTACCCTTCCAGTCTCTCCCATGTGCTATTCCGTAGCAAGCCAGAGCTTTATACTTATAAAGTTGATCTCTTCAAAACTGCTCAAACCTCCAATGACAGCTTATTGTCTACAGTAAGGCCTACCTGCTGATGTGAGTGTTAGATGTGAACATCAGTCACTCTAAATAGATTCTCCTGTGCTGAGAATATGAGACAGTTTGCCAAACCCTCTCTCACCATGTCCTACATTCCACACCATCCATGATCTGGTCTCCTCCTTTTACAACCTGAGTTTCTGCCCTTCCATTCCTGGTATCCAGGAAAGCCAGACTTTCCACATGTAACCTGGCGCTTTTAGTCTCCATGTCTTTGAGTGTGATGTTCCCTCTGCCAGAAGTCCCTCTTCTCCCTTATCCCACCTCTGCATGCCCAAGCTCTACTTCCCCAGTGGAACATCCCATACACTGCCAAGGCAAAGTTCTACGTCCTCCTGAATTCCCATAGCCAGGCCAACTTGCCGCCTAACATTCGTGGGTTTCCATGCCAAGAGTATCAGAGGCCCTTATTACATAATCTAAATATTAAAGGTTCCTAACTGGCTAATAAACTGTAAAAGGTGGTGTAGTGTAGAGGGAGTTGGCCCACGTTTCCAGGTTCTGTCTCTACACTTGAGAAAATGAATTTATGCATGAGATTCTGGGATCTTGGACACTCAGAACACAGTTTAGAAAGAGGAGGAAGTTCAGGCTCCTGGTGAGCATATCCCCTTAATCCAGAAGAAGATCCTGTAAAACTCAGAGCCCAGGTCAGGAAATCAGTTGCCTGGTCTAAGGGCACATCCCTTTAAAGGTACCTCTCAACACTTTCCACCTTGCCTTCTTGTTATATCTGTACATCTTGAGTCTTACCAAACTAGAAACATCCTGAAAATGAGAACAGTGTCTAATTCATGTTTTATCCGTCATGGGGCCTAGCAGTACCCATTTATGACTTCAATAAATATTTAATAGATAAATGAAATAACTAATGTAGAATTTTTGAATGCTTAAATATTTTTATTATTACTTTAGATGATGAGAATAGTCCACCAAATGATATTCAAAAAGTCTCCTGTGCTGGGACTATGAGTCGCTTCAGCAAAAGTCCAAGTTATCATGCCCTAAAAAACCCGTAGGGAGAGATAATAAAAAGAGCACAGTGTAATATTTGAAATGTTTACTCCCAAAGGATTGCCTATATTAAAAATAAGGTTTCAGTAACCAGTTCTTCTAGCGGAGATGTTCTCAGGGTAATTTACATTCAGTGTTCACTTGGATATCCTCAGATCAATACTAGAAGTGAAAGGGTTTGCAATCTATTACCTGTCAACTGAGTGTTTTGTGAATTCCTTTTCTTACTCCCTGCACTGTAATAAATATAATCTTTTTTTTTTTTT
>NW_012115777.1:3687151-3692442 GCF_000951035.1 Colobus angolensis palliatus | reverse complement strand
GCCTGGCCAACATGGTGAAACCCCATCTCTACTAAAAATACAAAAATTAGCAGGATATGGTGGTACATGCCCGTAATCCCAGCTACTCTGGAGGCTGAGGCATGAGAATCACTTTAACCCAAGAGGTGGAGGTCGCAGTGAGCTGAGATCACACCACTGCACTCCAGCCTGAGTGACAGAGCAAGACTGTCTCAAAACATACAAACACACACACACACACACACACACACACACACACTCCAGACTTCCTTAGATCAATAGGCCAGCATCAGGGAGGGATGCGGTCTGCTCTTTTACTCCTTCCCATACATCTTCACATTTTAGCTACTTGGGTGTTGGGAAGGGAATGCAGGATCAGGATGAAATGAGCAAACGTATCATTCTGACCTGGTTTGCAATTTCAGTCCTCACGACTCCACTGCTCATCTAGTAAACTCTGACTGGTTGCAGAGGCCTTCTTGTCAGGTGGTTGTCAAATAGCAGTTCTATGCTGGGCATGTGGGTGAAGATTTTAAAAGCTCTGAAAGACCTCGCAGTGCACGGTTCTTCGAAGTGGGAGAGCTTGCTCCAGCCTGACTTCTCAACCGCTTTGGCTCCACCCTGACACTATCATCCACAGGCCAACCAACCTCTTGGGAGGGTTCTAGCAAGTCTGGCCTCTTTTTGACCATAAGAGATTTAGGCAGGGTCTGCTTCATGGTGTTGCAACCCGTGCTATAGCACAGGGCCCGGTGATCGGTTTGATGTTTTGTTGGTGCCATCCTGAAATTCTTGATTATTTTTTAACAAGAGGCCCCACAATTTTATTTTGCACTGAGCCATGAAAATGTATGTAGGTAGTTCTGGATACAGGCATCCTTACCATGCCAGAGACTGGGCGTGTAAACTGTTCCACTGATCCCCCTCATTCCATCAATCTTTCTATCAATCTCCAATTCCTTTTGCCCTACTCAGACAGATCAACAAATCTGACATACCAAATCACTTCCAATTAGAACATCCAAGGCCACGCTCTTGTAGGCACTACCACTCTTTACCAATTTCCTTCTGAAATATCCTCTAACTAGACAAAGGAAAATCTCTACTACTCCTCACTAGACCAAAAATGGACAACTCTGCTAATTCACCATAATCAATTTGTATTCAGTGTGGAGAGTTTTGTGAATTTGCTCTCTAATATACATTAGTCACGTATATCTCCTGTTATGAAATGTTGGACTGAAAATGTGTCCTTAAGACCTCTGGGTCAAAGCTAAAAGGAAAAAGGTGGAAGGGATAGGGGAGAATGTAACCATCTCAGCCACTATCATCTTAACACTCTTGTGAGGCAGATCCTGTGGCCATTTCCCCTATACCCAGCCACCTTTCCCCCATAGTGTAACAGCCCAGTGCGGTTAACCCCACCCCCTACTCCAAGCATGGTTCTTAACTAGCCTAAACAAGTGCTTCTCAAGCTTTAGCACACCTAAGAACCATCTGGAGAACTTGCTAAAACACAAATCCCTGGGCCTTATCTCCTGAGATTCTGATTTAGCTGGTCTTGTGGGGGACTTACTAACCTTCCTGGAGGGGGTGATTGTATGTGGGCAGGGGTCGGGGAGAGGAAGTTGAAACAAACCCTAGCTAGTGGCTAAGAAAATGATTTGTTTTTAATTTTTATTTTGAAATAACCTCAAACTTACAGAAATAACCTCCACTTTACAGAAAAGTTACAAGAATACCTAACTGTGACCTAAATTCAGTAATTTTTATAATTTGCCACATTGTTTTATCACTGCCTTTACACACATACACATGCAATTTATTTTCAGAACCATTTGAGTGTGGGTTGCATACATCATGCCCTATTGCCTTTTAACACTTCATGTATACCTAAGAACAAATATATAGCCAAAGAACAACCATCAAGTTCAGGAAATTTAACTCTGATATACCACTCTCCCAATGGTGTCTTTTACATCATTTTTTTTCCCAGTTCAGAATCCTATTTAGAATCACATATAGCATTCAGTTTTCATGTCTTTTTTGTCTCTTTCAATCTATAACAATTCTTTAGCCACACTTTGCTTCAGTGACATTGACATTTTTTAAGAATACAAGCCATTTGGCCAGGCACAGTGGCTCACGCGTGTAATCCCAGGACTTTGGGAAGTCGAGGCGGGCAGATCACTGGAGGTCAGGAGTTTGAGATCATCCTGGCCAACATGGTGAATCCCCATCTGTACTAAAAATCCAAAAATTAGCTGGGTGTGGTGGCAGGTGCCTGTAATCCCAGCTACTCAAGAGACTGAGTCAGGAGAATTGCTTGAACCTGGGAGGTGGAGGTTGCTGTGAGCCGAGATTGTGCCACTGCAGTCCAGCCTGAGTGCAGTGCAAGACTCTGAGAAAGAAGAAAGAAAAAGAAAGAAAGAAAGAAAGAAAAGAAAGAGAGAGAGAGAGAGGAAGGAAGGAAGGAAGGAAGAAAGGAAGGAAGGAAGGAAGAGAGAGAGAGAGAGAGAAAAAGGAATACAAGCCATTTACTTATAGGCTGTTCCATAATTGGATTTGTCTTGTGTTTCACAATTAGGTTAAGCATTTCTAGCCAGAATACTACAAAAGTGATTATGTGTTCTTCCCAGGGCACCCTCACCTTAGGCACACGATGTATATCTATACCTGCTCTTTGTTGATGGTGTTAGTTTTGATCACTTTCAGAGTATTGTCTAGTGGACAGGAATTTGGGAATAATCCCAAACCAGATCTCTTTTGAAGATGTGGCCCAGAAGGAACAATCTTAACCTCGGAAAACTCTGGAATTGCAGGCCAATCTCCAGGCACAAAATGTCTGACATTCATCTCAAAAATATTGTCTGATGCATCTTTTGACCCTTACCCAGTCTGTTTCCAAAGCCAGAGTTTGATATCAATCTACTGTGTTTCCCTACCTGCAGGAGACAAATATAAGCTTTCCAAGTGGTGCCTTTGAAGTTCTTCTCACTAGATTAGCTCTGAGAGTCAAAGATTTCCTTCCCCATGACTAACACACACACGCACGCACGCACACATGCATGCACACATTCTTCTGTCCTGCACTGGGTATGTACAGCGTGGGACCCAACAGAGCAGTAGCTCATTCCAAAACACACACATCTCCAACAGCGCAACTGTTTTATATCCTTGGTCTGGGAGAAAGATTTTTAAGCATTGTATCCCTTGTGGTCAAATATTTCCTTTCAAAATTTGCATCTTGGTGTTATTGATGGTATTTCGATGCCTCCACTGAAACTCCCAACTTAACATCCCATTAAAATATTCTTCTGACCTATTTGAGGGTCACGGCTCTTAGAAGTATTTACACTACTTGCTGCTGAATCACTTATGGCTCGATCTGACCCTAATGTCACAATTCTATAAGGGCTTGGAAATGAAAAAGAGGAGAGAGGTTGTAATTAGAAGTATTTTATGAAGAACTGATACAGCTGATACCATTTGGTTCAAAGAACCGTGATCAGTTAGAACTGAGAATCATCAAAATATTGAAGAAAAGAGAAAATGGCCCAGTCTCTATAACAGAAAAGAATGGGGAGTTTTCAGATAAAAATGAGCCAGGTGCTGTGGCTCACACCTGTAATTCCAATTCTTTGGGAGGCCAAAGTATGTGGATTGCTTGAGCCCGGGAGACCAACCTGGGCAGCATGGCGAAACCCCATCTCCACAAAAAATACAAAAATTAGCCGGGCATGGTGGTGCACGCCTGTAGTCCCAGCTACTCAGGAGGCTGAGGCAGGAGAATTGCTCGAAGCCAGGAGGCAGAGGTTGCTGTGAGCAGAGATGGCACCACTGCACTCCAACCTGGGCGACAGAGCAAGACTGTGTCTCAAAGAAACAAAAGTTTGTGTTTAAAAAGCCTGCTAGTTAGAAGAGAATAGACACTGAATCCAGGAAACACCAGTGTAAAGCCTGTGTGTGTTGAGATAAACTAGACCCAGTCATTGTAATAGCATGCAGCTGACAGATCTCCTTTTTTGTGTCCTCTTTTGTAAAAAGTTACTTGACAACTTAGAAATGCCTATTACACGATCCAGCCCTTCTCTGTCTACACACATATCACTGTTGAGGGCCACCAAGACATTGGGCATAGGAGTTATTAAAAAGCTTGAGACGGAACAACATAATGACCCCAGAAATGGAAGTTTCTGTTTATCCAGGAGATCTGTGCATTACATTCTATTGTTCCCCATATTGACAGCACTACTATGCTATACATCCAGTGGATGCTCAATTATTGATCAAAATCATGAATGATCTTTGTTTTAAGTCACAAACTATCTGTGGCCAACACATACAAAATGAGTAGTGATCGGCCAGCCGCGGTGGCTCACACCTGTAATTCCAACACTTCGGGAGGCGGAGGTGGGTGGATCACCTGAGGTCAGTAGTTTGAGACCAGCCTGGCCAACATGGTGAAACCCCGTCTCTACTAAAAATACAAAAACATTAGCCAGGCATGGTGGTGGGTGCCTGTAATCCCAGCTACTTGGGAGGCCGAGGCAAGAGAATTGCTTAATTCTGGGAGGTGGAAGTTGCAGTGAACCGAGATTGCTCCGTTGCAAACCAGCCTGGGCAACGAGTGAAACTTCATCTCAAAAACCAAAACAAAATGAGTAGTGGTTATTTATGGTAATGAACAGGTGCAAACTTCAAACCATATACCCAAATTATTGATCAAAATCGTGAATGATCTTTGTTTCAAGTCACAAACTATCTGCAGACTACACATACAAAATGAGTAGTGGTTGTTTATGCTACTGAACAGGTGCAAACTTCAAACCATGTACCCAAATCCAATGTCTTCCTTCCTCTTCACCCTGTCCCCAACCCCCACCACTCAACACCCACAGAGGTATCCAACATAGTCTGGGGGACTGGAGCTGGTCACTCTTCTGTGTTGGCATGGCAAAGATGGTTAGCCGGCCACACAGGGGTGGCCTAAGGGATGGCCAAGGGATTCATATAAAGTCTTGGGATCACTTTTTATTTCCTTTTCTACCTAGTTCTTCTTTTCTATTATCTCAAATATGTCTCTTTTTCACCTTCCCCTATATCATTACTCTCTTCTACACAGTTGCCTGTTTCTACCCTTCCAGTCTCTCCCATGTGCTATTCCGTAGCAAGCCAGAGCTTTATACTTATAAAGTTGATCTCTTCAAAACTGCTCAAACCTCCAATGACAGCTTATTGTCTACAGTAAGGCCTACCTGCTGATGTGAGTGTTAGATGTGAACATCAGTCACTCTAAATAGATTCTCCTG